>NW_020867099.1:0-94505 GCF_003369695.1 Bos indicus x Bos taurus
GATCACCTTAGACCAATCTTTCTATTAGATTTCTTGAAAATTATCTCCTCTGTTCCATGCTTCTGGTGACATCTCTACATTTACCCTGTAGGAAATCATAAAGAATAAGAAGGAAGGTTTTTTGCAACAGAATGAAGAGGCATCTGCTAAATACTGCCAGACTAAACTTGATCAAATTTCGAAGACCCTAAAGGAAAGTATTTCAGCAGGAGTTTCTCTGTATTCCTGGAGGGCACAAACTCTACAGGAAAGCAATGGAAAGATTACAACAGGACTATTGCCATGTGCCCAGGAAAGGAGTGAAGGTGAGGAACAAGGGGAGCATGGGGAGCCTACAGAATAGAGTCCAGGGGGTCTCCTGAAAATCTGAGAGCAAAACACCATGTGAGAGAGAGCATGGGGATATCATGACAGCTCAGAGCCTTGTTGTTGTGCAGTCTCTCAGTATGTCTGAATCTGTGACACTGTAGACTGTAGCACATCAGGCTTCCCTGTCTTTCATCAACTCTGGGAGTTTGTTCAAATTCCTGTCCATTGAGTTGGTGATGCCATCCAACCATTTCATCCTCTGTCATTCCCTTCTCCTCCTGCCTTCAATTGTTCTCAGCATCAGGGTCTTTTCTACTGAGTAGGCTCTTCACATCAGGGAGCCAAATTATTGGAGCTTTGGCTTCAGCATCAGTCCTTCCAGTGCATATTTAGGGTTGATTTCCCTTAGGATTGACTGATTTGATTTGATTGCTGTCCAAGGGACTCTCAAAAGTCTTCTCCAGAACTGTAGTTTGAAGGCATCAATTCTTTGGTGCTCAGATATTTTTATTGTCCAACTCTCACATCCATATATGACTACTAGAAAAACCATAGCTTTGGATGATACAGACCTTTGTCAGCAGTGTCTCTGTGTTTTTAATATGCTATGTAGGTTTGTCATTGCTTTTCTTCCAAGGAGCAAGTGTCCTTTAAATCATGGCTGAAGTCACCATCTGCAGTGATTTTGGAGACCAAGAAAATAAAGTCTGTCACTGTTTCCATTGTTTCCCCACTTATTTGCCATGAAGTGATGGGACTGGATGCCCTGATCTTAGTGTTTTGAAGGTTGAGTTTTAAGCAACTTTTTCACTTTCCTCTTTCACCTTTATCAAGAGGTTTTTAAAATTCTTCTTCACATTCTGCCATAAAGGATGGTGCCATCTACATATCTGAGGTTATTGATATTTCTCCCTGAAATCTTGATTCCAGCTTGTTTTTCAGCCAGCCAGGTATTTTGCATGATGTACTATGCATAGAAGTTAAATAAGCATGGTGATAATATACAGTCTTGATGTATTCCTTTCCCAATTTTGAACCAGTCTGTTGTTCCATGTCCAGTTCTAACTGTTGCTTCTTGACCTGCATACAGGTTTCACAGGAGGCAGGTAAGGTATCTGGTATTCCCATCTCTTTAAGAATTTTCCACAGTTTGTTGTGACCCACATAGTCAAAAGCTTTAGTGTAGTCAATGAAGAGAAGTAGATGTTTTTCTAGAATTCTCTTGATTATTCTGTAATCCAACATATGTCGGCAATTTGATCTCTGGGTTCCTCTGCCTTTTCTAAATCTAGCTTGAAAACCTGAAAGTTCTTGGTTTGCATACTGTTGAAACTTAACTTGAAGGATTTTGAGCATGACCTTGCTAGCATGTGAAATGAGTGCAATTGTGTGGTACTTTGAACATTCTTTGGCATTTCTCTTCTTTGGAATTGTAATGAAAACTGACCTTTTCCAGTCCTGTGGCCATGGTGAGTTTTCCAAATTAGCTGGGATATTGAGTGCAGCACTTTTACAGCATCTCCTTTTCAGATTTGAAATAGCTCAGCTGGAATTCCAATACTTCCACTAGCTTTGTTTGTGGAGATGCTTCCTGAGATCCACTTAACCTCACACTCCAGGGATGTCTGGCTCTAGGTGAGTGATCATACCATCAATGTTTATCTGGTTCATTAAGATCTTTTTTGTATAGTTCTTCTGTGTATTCTTGTCACCCTCTTCTAATATCTTCTTCTATTAGGTCCTTACCATTTCTGTCCTTATTTGTGCCTATCTTTGCATGAAATGTTCCCTTGGTATCTCTCATTTTCTTGAAGAAATCTTTAGTCTTTCCCATTCTATTGTTTTCCTCTATTTCTTTGCATTGTTTCACTTAAAAAGGCTTTCTTATTTCTCCTTGCTGGTTCTCTGAAACTCTGCATTTAGATGGATATATCTTTCCTTTTCTCCTTTGCCTTTGACTTAATTTCTCTTTTTCTTCCAGCTATTGTAAGGCTTCCTCAGACAACCATTTTGCCTCTTTGCACTCTTCTTCTTGGGGACGGTTTGGATCACCACTACTGTACAGTGTCACGATCCTCTGTCCATAGTTCTTCAGGCACTTTATCAGATATAAATCCTTTGAATCTATTTCATAACTTCCACTATAATCATGAGGGATTTGATTTAGGTCATACCTGAATGGTCTATTGGTTTTCCTATGTTCTTCAATTGAAGTTTAAATTTGCAATAAGGAGTTCATGATCTGAGCCACAGTCAGCTCCCAGTCTTGTTTTTACTGACTGTTACAGAGCTTTTCCATCTTTGGCTGCAAAGAATATAATCAATCTGATTTCAGTATTGACCATCTGTAGTATTGTTCCATGTGTAAGTCTTCTTTTGTGTTGTTGAAAAAAGGGTGTTTGCTATGAACCTTGAATTCTCTTGACAAAATTCTATTTAAGCCTTTGTCCTGTTTCATTTTCTATTCCAAGGCCAAATTTGCCTGTTACTCTAGATATCTCTTGCCTTCTCACTTTTGCATTCCAGTCCCCTATGATGAAAAGGATATCTTCTTTTGGTGTTAGTTCTAGACGGTCTTGTAGATCTTCATAGAAACTGTTCAATTTCAGCTTCTTTTGCATTATTGTTTGGGGCACAGATTTGTATTATTGTGGTATTGAATAGTTTGCCCTTGGAAACAAACTCATATCATTCTGTCATTTTGAGATTACACCTAAGTACTGCATTTTGGACTCTTTTGTTTACTATGAAAGCTACTCCATTATTACATGTTATTTATTCTCGAGAAGAAATGGCCATTCCCCAAAATGAGTATCAATTTCTGATATCCATCAGAGAGAGAATGGAAGTCATTCATTTTCTTTATCCTATAACATGATATTTAATGTGCCACATGCTGAGTATTTATGATGCAAAGTCAGAATCCTTATACTCAAGGCTGATCAAAGTGGACAGATGTCAAATAAACAGACCCTCAAATATGGAAAGATAACATTTATGAACCTGTGATCTTGGGCTTCACTGGTAGTGATAATAAACATAATAATAATACAAATAATATATATAAAACTGTTATTGCCTATAGGCATAATGTTAAGCTTTTTCTCTGGAAATTTAAACTTAATCCTCCTAAAGTTGTTCTGAAGCATCTAGTTTTATTATCCACATTTTCTATATGTGAACTAGGAAGCACAAAACTGCTTAAATAAATTGCCTAAGATTACACACTAGCAAGTAGCAGGAGACAACAGCAGCATGAATTACAATCTGACCAATCACATTGGACATATAGTTTAGGAAAATTTCCTGCAAAAGAAGGGGAATATCAGTTGAAATATTTGTGTATGTTGTTTAGGTTGAGATGTTATCCAAAGGGAAGAGCCCCAGGTAAACATGCAAATATATGAGATTGTGAGTTTGTACAACTGCAATTAATTCTGACTGCTTGATACCTGGGGCAGATAAAAGAAAATAGCACTGGGCGGGGACTGAAAGGAGACATGCAGAGTCTCTGGTGACACTTCAGAAGCTTGAATGCTTTGTAAGAAGCTCCTGGAACATTTTAAGCAGAAAGTGAAAATGACACAGAAGGACTCA
The DNA here is from genome assembly GCF_003369695.1 of Bos indicus x Bos taurus. Classification (NCBI taxonomy): domain Eukaryota; kingdom Metazoa; phylum Chordata; class Mammalia; order Artiodactyla; family Bovidae; genus Bos; species Bos indicus x Bos taurus. The sequence goes on from NW_020867099.1 coordinate 3,907, forward strand.
TTTATACAGAACAAGTCTCCTTGGTAGGAATCTAAAGTGCTTTGGTTCTTCTTAATTCCTTAGACAAATGAGGTCCTCCCAGAACTTCCTGCAGTCTCAGGTGGCAATCGAGATATCCATCCTGCAGTCAGATAAAGCCCTCACTGATGCAGCAAAGGCCATAGCAGGTATGGGGCTCATATCTTAGCAGGGTGGGATGTTCATTCAATGCCCTTTAACAGATCAAATAAAGATCTTTCCAAAATAATGAGCTTCCACTTCTTCTGTGGAATACACACTGCTAAATCTGAAAATAACAGAGTTGTGGTTGGATATCAGCCAGATGGTCAAGACCTTTCCCATCATATTCTCAAATCTGCTCCTGATGTGTGGCACCAGGTGAATTCTGAGATTTCCCACTCTCTTTTCAAAGTTGATTTGGTTTCTAATCTCAAGAAAGTAGAGTTTGAGTCTAATCTGTTACTTGCTTCTCTTTCTGAAACCTTTGTTGGGCAGAGAAGCAAGCCAGGAAGGAGGCAACTGAGAGGGAACGCGAATTGCTAATACAGAAACAATACGAGCAGCAACAGCAGATGGAAGCTCAAGACAGAAGTCTCAGGGAAAACATAGCCCAGCTGAGAGAGAAGCTGGAGAGAGAAAGAGAAAACTTTGAGAAAGAGAAGGAAGGCTACTGGAACACACGCTGAAGGTAAGTCTGGCATGGTCTCACCAGTTCCTGACAGACACTGAGCTGACACATCAAGAGCGAATGGGTAAAAGTTAAAGCAAAATAAAAAAAAGAAAAAGAAAAAGCACTACTGGCATTACCACATTTGCTTTAATCAAAGTTTTGAATCCTGGCTTTTCAAAAGACCTTTGAATTTTGCTCCACACTGAGACCCTGGAGAGGCTATGATGACTTTGGTCCCCCTAAGTACTTAAAGAATATAAATATCATCTCCAAGGTTTTAGGTGCTATGTAGTTGTGATTCTAGGATGATCTCATGGGGATTTCATGGATTATCAAACAAACAATTCCATCCAGATGTTTTAATATTAGCAGCAACTTGGTACTTTGCTAAGATTACTGTCAATGATCAGGAACCTTACAAGCACAAAGACTCTAATTTGGATCTATGTTGACCCTAAAACTATCTGATATGTTCAGACATAAAAATGTGGGGAGGTTATGTCTTCTAAACTTGCTGTAGTTGTCTCCAGGTGTGAATAGCTTGCCTGAATCACTACATAGCTTGTGTGGGAGGTGTGTTCCTTTCCCATCTAGACATGTTTATGTGCAATTTCTTGATTGGCTTATAAGTTCCCGTATTTCCACAATATAAGTGACCATGCCATCCCAAATGAAACTGATAATTTGTGCAAGTGGACTAATAGTTCTCTTCCAACCCAGAGTTTTGGCTGGAACATATAAATGCATTTGTCCTCATGCTTGACTTTAGCAGCCAAGCACAACCCTAATGGTGTGTAAACATTAGTAAGGTTGGGAACTGTTTCTTCCTCTCACTGTCCAGGTCTAACTCAGAAGATATTCTCTGCCACAAACATTATCCTTTGATAATCTAATAAGAGAGAATAATCATATGTGTCAGATAGAGACAATTTAACAAAGTTCTTTAAATACAAAGTCTGACTCTTGAAAAAATGTGTTTTTTCAAAAGTTTGCAGTTTCCTCTCCCCACCTTCCTTTATTTCAGGCTCAAAATGATCTGCTTACTGAAGGATTTAGTAGAAAAGCTGAGGAAATGAAAGCAGAGATAAAACACCTAAGAAACATAATTGAGAAGAGTAAAAAGGATAAAGCTTCTTGGATTTCAAAGACTCTGGATGGACTTGCCACTGAAGCAACTGCAATTCTGTCTCTTCCCGCTAAAAGTAATTGGTTGGGGTCTGAAGGGCTTGAGCTCACTGTTTAAATAGCATTAGCTTTTACTTAAGTATATCACAGAATGTGGATATATGCTCTGCCCTAATTTGGTATGCATGTTTTTTAGTTTTATTCTGAAAGCTTTTAAGCATAAAAAGTGCCTACTAGATGAAATTACTGCCTGACATACTCAGATCAGATCAGATCAGATCAGTCGCTCAGTCGTGTCTGACTCTTTGTGACCCCATGAATCGCAGCATATCTAACATACTTAAGATAGACTAAATGTTGGTTTTGTTGTTGTTCAGTTGCTCACTCATGTTTGACTCTTTGCAACCTCATGGATTGCAGCACATCAGACTTCCCTGTCCTTCACTATCTTCCAGAGTTTGCTCAAACTCATGTCTATTGAGTCAATGATGCCATCCAACCGTCTCATCATCTGGTGCCCCATTCTCCTCCTTTTGGAGCTTCAGCTTCAGCATCAGTCCTTCCAATGAATATTTAGAGTTTATTTGCTTTAGGATTGACTCATTTGATCTTGCTGTCCAAGGGACTCTCAAGAGTCTTCTCCAGCACCATAGTTCAAAAACGTTAATCTTCAGTGCTCAGCCTTCTCTAGGGTACGATTCTCACAATACATGACTACTGGAAAAACCATAGCTTTGACTATATAGACCTTTATCAGCAAAGTGATATCTCTGCTTTTTAATATGATGTCTATGTCTGTCAACCTTTTCTACCAAGAAGCGTCTTAATTTCATGGCAGCAGTCATGATCTGCAACGATTTTGGAGACCAATAAAATAAAGTCTGTCACTGTTTCCATTGTTTCCCCATCTATTTGGCATGAAGTGATAGACTGGATGCCATGATCTCAATTTTTTGAATGTTGAGTTTTAAGCCAGTTTTTTTACTTTCTTTTTTCACTTTCATCAAGAGGCTCTTTAGTTCCTCTTTGCTTTCTGCCATCAAGGTAGTGTCATCTACATATCTGAGGTTATTGATATTTCTCCCTGCAATCTTGATTCCAGCTTGTGCTTCATCCAGCCTGGCATTTTGCATGATGTACTATGCATAGAAGATAATAAGCAGGGTAATAATATACAGCTTTGACGTACTCCTTTCCCAATTCTTAACCAGTTTGTGGTTCCATGTCTGGTTCTAACTGTTGCTTCTTGACCTGCATACAGTTTTCACAGGAGGCAGGTAAGGTATCTGGTATTCCCATCTCTTTAAGAATTTTCAACAGTTTGTTGTGACCCACACCAGTCAAAGGCTTTAGTGTAGTCAATCAAGCAGAAGTAGATGTTTTTCTGGAATTCTCTTGATTATTCTGTGATCCAATACATGTTAACAATTTGATCTCTGGTTCCTCTGCCTTTTTAAGTCCAGCATGTACATCTGAAAACTCTCAGTTCAAGTACTATTGAAGCCTAGCTTGAAGGATGTTGAGCATGACCTTGCTAGTGTGTAAATGAGTGCAATTATGTGGTAGTTTGAACACTCTTTGGCATTTCCTTTCTTTTCAATTGTAATGAAAACTAACCTTTTCCAGTCCTGTGGCCACTCCTGAGTTTTCCAAATTTGTGGGCATTGAGTGCAGCACTTTAACAGCATCATCTTTTAAGAATTGAAATAGCTCAGCTAGAAATTCCATCATCTCCACTAGTTTTGTTAATAATAATGCTTCTTATGGTCTACTTAACCTCCTGCTCCAGGATGTCTGGCTCTAGGTGAGTGATCACAGCATTGTGGTTTACTCTGAGTTATTGGTTTTAATCAGTTAGTTTAAAAGGGGAAAAATAACTTTATACCAGGAGTTGGCAAACTTTGGCTTCTAGACCAAATGTGCACTGTTACCTGTTTTTCTAAATAAAGTTTTATTGGTACACTACCACACTCATTCATTTGCATATCATCTCTGGCTATTTTCATGCCACAACCACAGAGCTGAATGTTTCCCAGAAACACTGCTTAACCCCAGAATCAAAATATTTCCTTTTGTGTCCTTTACAGAAAAGTTTGCCACCTGCTGTTTTAGAAGGTAGAAGACTAAAATTTGCAATAGAGGTAAAAATTAAGGAAAAAATGTGTCAAGAATGCCACTGAAAATCACAAAAGAAAAAATCATATAATTTAAATATATTAAAATCAATTCTCCTCTAATTTATTTGTAAATTTAATGTGCTGTGTAGTAAAAATATATTTTTGTAAAGAGAGGTAGGCTACATACCTTTCTACATATTAAATGAAAATGCTTAACATACTTTTAAAAATTGTCCAGGATAATATAGAAGAAAAACAAAGAAGAGGAGCCGTGTCTGCTCCATATGAAAACCTTTCTAGGGCTGCGTTCATCAGACCAGTGCACTCTGGTCCTAGTCATACAGACAAAGCTACAGAACAGTTTACATCATCTAGAGATAAATACTTTTAGAAACTAACTTAAAGGTTTTATTTCATATCAGCTGGAAATAAACTGTTGAATAAATTGTCTCAGACAACTTGACAGCCACCTAGAAAAAGCAGATTAGATATCATATTCATATATGTGGTAGTGGTGGTGGTTTAGTTGCTAAGTCATGTCTGACTCCTTGTGACCCCATGGACTGTACATAGGACTGTACAGCTCCTCTGTACATGGGATTTTCTAGGCAAGAATGCTGGAGTGCGTTGCCATGCCCTCCTCCAGGGCATCAGCCTGACCTAGGGATTGAACCTGAATCTCTTACATGTCCTGCATTGGCAGGCAGATTCTTCACCACTGAGCCAGCTGGGATTCCCATATACATACACATATAATGGCAAAGTAAATTCCAGATTTCCTACATTTAAACATGAAGATTGAAATTATAAAATTTAGAAATCACAAATAATTTTTTAAAATCTTAGAATGTGGTAGTCCTTTCTAAGCAAGACAAAAGTCCACAAGATCTAAGATATATTCAAAAGTGCAGAAAACTGAAGTAAATCCTTTTTGTCAAGAAAACAAAGATGTCTGAAAATATATTTTCCACTTTTTTATTATAGGAAAAGCTAGTTTATTTAAGCAACATGAAAGAAATATATGAGTAGAAGTTCACAGGAAAGAAATAAAACATAATCAAACTTATGATCAGTGAAATGAAACTAAAACTACCAGATATAATCTTTCACTTTCAGACTGACAAACGTCAAAAAATTCGATAGCAAGTTTTGTTAGAAAGCTGTGGAAGGAAGGGCTGTCTCATATGGGAGTATAATGTATAATTTCTGTTGAGTATTTGTCTTAATATTTCTTAAATTTTAATGTATTTATGTCTTAATAGAGCATATTCACTTTTAGGAAAAGATGTGCACAATTACACATACACACAACACACACAAATGAGATCCATTGTAGTATAACTTTTAATAAAAAGTGGGTAATTAGTTTCCATGTATTTACTTTGCTTTTATTTTTATTACTCTAAAAGGTGGGTCAAAAAAGGTCTTGCATAAATTTATGTTAAAGAGTGTTCTTCATATGTTTCCTCTAAGAGTTTTAAAGTTTCTGGCCTTACATTCAGGTCTTTAATCCATTTTGAGTTTATTTTTGTGTATGGGGTTAAGAGAGTGTACTTTTGTAAAAATTTATTTTTATTTGGAGGAAAATTATTTGTAATGTTGTGTTGATTTCTGCCATACAAAAATGCAAATCAGCCATAATTATACATATATCACTTCCCTCTTAAGCCTCTCTCCCCTCCCCCAATCCTCATCCCACCCTCTTGGTCATCACAGAGTGCCAGGCTGGGCCCATGTTATATAGAAACTTTTCACCAGCTATCTATCTTACACATGGTGGTGCATTTATGTCTGTGCTACTTTCTCCGTTTGCCCCACTCTTTCCTTCCCCCATTGTGTCCACAAGTCCATTCTTTCCATCTGTGTCTCTACTCCTTCCCTGCAAACATGCTCATCAATACGATTTTTCTAGATTCCATATATATGTGTTAATATACTATATTTATTTTTTCTTTCTGAATTATTTCATTCTGTATAACAGGCTCCTAGGTTTATCCACCTTACTAGAACTGACTCAAATTCATTTTTATGGCTGAATAATATTCCATTGTATGTATGTACCACATCTTCTTTATCCATTCATCTGTCAGTGGACATCTAGTAGCTTCCATGTCCTAGCTATTGTATATAGTGCTTCTATGAACATTGGAGTGCATGTGTCTTTTTCAATTATGGTTTGCTTAGGGTATATGTCCAGTAGTGGGATTGCCGGGTCATATGGTAGTTTTATTCCTAGTTTTTAAAGGAATCTCCATACTGTTCTCCATAGTGGGTGCATCAATTTACATTCCCACCAACAGTGTAGAAGGGTTGCCTTCCCTCCACATCCTCTCCAGCATTTATTGTTTGTAGATTTTTTGATGATGGCCATTCTGACTGGTGTGAGATGATACCTCATTATAGTTTTGATTTGCATTTATATAATAATTAGTGATGTTCAGCATCTTTTCATGTGTTTATTGTCAATTTGTATGTCTTTGGAGAAATGTCTGTTTAGGTCTTCTGCCCATTTTTTAATTGGGCTGTTTGTTTTCCTGATGTTAAGCTGTATGTGCTGCTTATACACTTTGGAGATTAATCCTTTGTCAATTGTTTAATTTGCAATTATTTTTGCCCATTCTGAGGGGTGTCTTTTAATCTTGTTTATTGTTTCCTTTGCTGACTAAAAGTTTTAAGTTTAATTAGGTCTCATTTGTTTATTTTTGTTTATACTTCCATTACTTTAGGAGGTGGGTCAAAGAGGATCTTGTTGTCATTTATGTCAGAAGTGAAGAAAGAAAGTGAAGTCGCTCAGTCGTGTCTGACTCTTTGCGACCCCATGGACTGTAGCCTACCAGGCTTCTCCATCCATGGGATTTTCCAGGCAAGGATACTGGAGTGGGTTGCCATTTCCTTCTCCAGGAGATCTTCCTGACCCAGGGATTGAACCCGGGTCTCCTGCACTGTAAGCAGACGCTTTACCATCTGAGCTAGGAGGGAAGTTCATTTATGTCAGAGTGTACTGCTTATATTTTCCTATAAGAGCTGTATAGTTTATGGCCTAACATTTACGTCTTTAATCCATTTTGAGTCTATTTTGATGTATGGTGTTAAGAAGTGTTCTGCTGCTGCTGCTAAGCTGCTTCAGTCATGTCCAACTCTGTGCGACCCCATAGAAGGCAGCCCACCAGGCTCCCCTGTCCCTGGGATTCTCCAGGCAAGAACACTGGAGTGGGTTGCCATTTCCTTCTCCAATGCATGAAAGTGAAAAGTGAAAGTGAAGTTGCTCAGTTGTGTCTGACTCTTAGCGACCACATGGACTGCAGCCCACCAGGCTCCTCCGTCCATGGGATTTTCCAGGCAAAAGTGCTGGAGTGGAGTGCCATTGCCTTCTCCAAGTGTTCTAGTTTCATTCTTTTATATGGAGCTGTCCAGTTTTCCCAGCACCACTTACTGAGGAGGCTATATTTTCTCCATTGTATATTCTTGCCTCCTTTGTCATAGATTAGGTGACCATAGGTATGTGAGTTTATCTCTGGTCTTTCTATCCTGTTCCCTTGATCTATATTTCTGTTAGTGTCATACAGAGTGAGGTAAGCCAGAAAGAGAAAAACAAATATCGTATATAAACACATATATGTGGAATCTGGGAAAATGGTATAGATGATTTTATTTGCAAAGCAGAAATAGAGACACAGACATAGAAAACAAATATACAGATATCAAAAGGGAAAGAGGGATAGGTGGGAGGAATTAGGATATTGAGACTGATACCTACATATTGATACTATGTATAAAATAGACAATTAACAAGAACATACAGTATTAGCTCAGGGAACTCTACTTAATGCACTCTGATGACCTGAATGGGAAGGTAGTCCAAAAGGGAGGCTATATATGTTTTTATATGGCTGATTCATTTTGCTATACAATAGAAGCTAATACAACATGTAAAACAACTATACTCCAACAAAATTAATTTTTTTTTTTTAGAGAAGTGGTAATATAAATACAAAGTTAGTACACACATGTAGTGGAATTCTATGTAGTGGTTAAATAATTTGACAATGGACTTATATATACCACTATAGCACAGTCTTCTAGACCTATTTTAAGGTGAAAAAATGAGATGTCGAACCATGTGTATAGGGCATTTTTCATGGGGAGAATAAAGAGGCATTCATGAAACCTAAAAATGATAGTTTATGAGGAGGCCTGTAAGCAACAATACATCTTGCTCAAGGACATGTTTTTCCTTAGGCCCTCTGCTGATGATTATATAACAACAAGTACCTTGTTCAAGGACATGTTTCTCCTTAAGAGGAACCTGTTCCTTCTGGCTAATCTTGTACTGATGCTATCTCAAGATGTACGTTGTGGGAGAGGGTCTAGTAGAACGTCTACAAAGTTGAGCTATTCTTCCGCTCCATTGTTAGTAACTAATCTAAAGGTATATACTGTTTGGCTCAAGTTAACCACTCAGGTATTCTCTTTTACCCCCTTCTGATACCTATGTCAGAAGTCTTCTCTGTTTCTTTTCAATAAACTGTCTTTCCTTTCTACAACCCTCAGGTGGTCTCTGCTGTCTTCCTGACTCGGTGGGGGAATTCCTCTCCCCACAAAAGCCATTGGCTTGGGTATACCCAGTGGCCTCATCACATTGTGACCAATTTCAATATGATCCTATTCCCTGACCACTGTTTTTGTGACCACTAGTCCCATGTTGCATGAATACGGTGCTGCTCTTGGGCCAGTTGATTGGTCCAGTAAAGACAGCTTTGTTTTTCTCCTATAATCCACTTATGAAACTGTCTGACAGTATCTGTAAAATAGACTGAGCTGATCACATGCATTTATAGCAATATACTCCTGGATACATATACAGGAATATACATGAAGAATATGAAGATATGTGCAAGTATGTTTATAAAAACCCTTTCTATAATAATCACAAAATTAGGCACTACTCAAATGTTTGTCAATATATGAGTAAACAAATAAATTATAAAATATTCTTACTGTATCTACAACACAGGATAGCAGCCAAATAATCTATAGCTATACACGAAAATGTAGGCTGCTTTCACAACCATAATATTGAGTAACAGATACCAGATGTTCAGCTAAAACATTTTATGAATCTACTTATATCACATGTCAAAGCTGCATAGTGCTTACCTTGTATGGGCAGGGGAGGATAGTAGTGATGAAAGGGAGCCTGAGGAGACATGCACCTGGCATAGCTAATGTGATTTTCACAGAGCTCTTAGTGTTTCAGGTCAAGGTCAGTTCTTATACATGAGAAGGTTAATTGGCTATTTGAAAAGCTGCTCCTAGGCTGCTGTTAGGCTTTAATAGATACTGAGCTCCTCACTCCTGGATATTATGTCACTGTGGGAACAGGACTTATCATCATGAGCTTTGAACTGCCAAATCTTCCAAATCTCATGTTTCCTTGGGTTCAGCAGGAATAGGTGGTCTATAGGACAGAAGAAAGTTACATGAGTAGGGGACCCAGCCACCATATCACCAACCTCTGTTACACTGAAGGACTCTCCCTTAATTAAACCTACAACTAATGAGACATTCTCAGAGACTAGTTGAATTGCACTCACAGAACCCCAAGAAAGACTGAGTTCAAATACTCAGAGTGGCCCAAAAACATGTTCTTGGATTTGTTTACCTCTTTTCTTGTTTCACTCTTAACTAAATATTCTCCTGACTGAATTTTCACCTTGTATTATTGTTGTTTAGTCACTCAGTTGTGTCTGACTCTTTTGCGACCCCGTGGCCTGTAGCCCACCAGGTTCCTCTGTCCAGGGGATTTCCCAAGAAAGAATACTGGAGTGGGTTGCCATTCCCTTTTCCAGAGGATCTTCCTGATCCAGGGATTGGACTCATGTTTCCTGTGTGTCCTGAATTGCAGGTGAATTCTTCACCCTCTGAGCCATTGGGGAAATCCCCACCTGCTATAAGCAGAAATAAATCCCTGAAAAGTTTTAAAACACATGAAATTTGAATGTCTTATAAAATCCCACTCAGATCCATTGACAAAGGGTATTTACTGGCATAAGGTGTTTAAGCATAAGCTCTGACCTACCTCTGGCTTATCAATAACCTATTATGACTCAAGAGTGAACTCTGGGAAGTCAATCTCAAAAACTAAAAGAATACAAATTTTAAGGTATAACCGAGAAGAGACACCAACAGCTGCACGTGGGAAGGTCATCAGACTACACAGAAATAGTCCAGGTAAGTCACCAAAGAACAAAGTACAGAACCAAAAGTAATCCCTAGAGTGGTGTATCAGAATCCACAGACATTGCATGCTAAGTTGCTTCAGTTGTGTCTGACTCTTTGCGACTCAGTGAACTGTAGCCTACCAAGCTTCTCTGTCCATGGGGTTCTTCAAGCAAGAGTACTGGATTGGGTTGCCATTTCTTACTCCAGGGGATCTTTCCCACCCAGGGATCAAACCTCTGTCTCTTACATCTCCTGCATTGGCAGGTGGGTTCTACCACTAGTGCCACCTGGGAACAGACAACATTACTGAAACCTGGAAGCAAATTCATTCCATGTTGAGCTTCCCACTGAGAACCCAGTCCAAGCCACCACTTTGACTGTGGCTTTGCAGATTCTGTGGCCAAATTCCTGGCTCACAGAAACTATGAGAAAATAAATATGGGTTGTTTTATGCTAAAAAAAAAACTGGACATATTTATGTGTCCGTTTTTTTCATAAAAAATTATCAGGCATACCAAGAAACAGAAAAAATAGACCTAAGCATAGGAAAAGAATTCTGTTCATAGAAACTCTCTCTTGTGGGGCCCATGTGTTGAACTTAGCAGACAACTTTAAGGCAGCTATTATGAGTATGTTTAAAGAATTAAGGGTATCTAGGTTCAAAGGATTAAAGTATAATGGAAATTATTTGTTATATAGAAAATAATACAAGATCAGAAGTCATTACAAGGGACAAATTAGATATTCCAAATGGAATAGCACAAGTACTGGTACCAAGAATATATTTCCTTTGCCAGCTGTGACCTAGCAAAGGAAAAGATCTTCTCACTTAAAGATAAATCAGCAAAGATAATCCAGTGTGAGGGGAAAAAAAGAAATGAAGAATGATATACGTATCCTCAGGGAGCTGTGAGGCAGAATCATGTGTGCCAATGTAGACATAAAGGAAATCACATCAATAGACAAAAAGTGGTAAAAAAAAAAAAAATATGAAAAATAATAACCAAACCTTAAATAATCAGATGGAAGACATTAATGTACCCATTCCAGAAGCTCCATGAATTGCAAAAAGTATAAATACAACAAAATGCACATTTATACATATCATAATCTATTTGTTGACAAATAAAGAAGGATAAAAATAAAGTTACAAGGATATTTACTAGAAGTTACCTACAGAATGACTGAAGTCCTCTAGTCTTCTCACTCTATACTTTCTCAGGCTTGAAAGAGTAGCCAAGATGGTGGAGTAGAAGGACATGCGCTCATCTTTTCCTGTGAGAATTTAACCACTAAACAACCATCAACAGGAGAAGGTTGAATTTCACCAAAAAAAATATACCTCACTTCCAAAGGCAGAGGAAAAGCCCCAACAAGACAGTAGGAGGGACAAAATCAGTATGAGGGACAAAACAGGAGGGACAAAATTTAGAATCAAACCTCAAATCTACCAGAGATGCTTGGAGGGCTCAAAGAAGACCTTGTGTGCATCAGGACCCAGAGACCCCACAAGAGACTGAGTCAGACCTGCCTTTGAGTGTTGAGTGCTCCTATGGAGGCACAGGTTAGCTGTGGCCTGCCGCAGGGACAGGGGCTCTGGCTGCAGCATACCTGGGAGGCATGGCATGTGAGCCCCACCACAGAGCCACTGAGCAGACAACCCACAAACTGGAGGACAATTATACCAAAGAAGTTCTTGTACTGTTGCAAAAGTTCTAGGGCCCACAACAGATTTCCCAACCTGGGGATCCAGCAAAGGGACTGAGAACTCTCAGGGAATTTGACATTCAAGGCCAATGGGATTTGATTATAGAATTTCCACAGGACTGGGGAAACAGACTCTTGGAGGGCATGAACAAAAGCTTGTGCTTACCAGGACCCAGGAGAAAGGTGAAGTGACCCACTAGAGACTGAGTCAGACTTGCCTGTGAGTGTCCAGGAGTCTCCGGCAAAGATGTGGGTCAACAGTGGCCTGCTGTGGGGTCAGGGGCACTGAACAGTTCTGGCTTAAGTCCTTTTGAAGGAAGTCACCATTACCCTTAGTTTGGCTACAGAGAAGGAACACAGCCCCACCCAACCAACAGAAAACTGGATTAAAGATTTACTGAGCATGGCCAACCCCCATCAGAGTAAGACCCAGATTCCCCCATAATAAATCCCTCTCATCAGGAAACTTCCACAAGCCTCTTATCCTTATCCATCAGAGGGCAGACAGAATAGAAACCACAGTTACAGAAAACTAACCAAACGGATCACTTGGATCACAGCGTTGTCTAACTTGATGAAACTATGAGCCATGTCTTGTAGGGCCAGCCAAGATTAATGGGTCATGGTGAAGAGTTCTGACAATATGTAGCCCACTGGAGAAGAGAATGGTAAACCACTTCAGTATTTTTGCCTTAAAAACCCCATGACGAGTATGCAAAGGCAAAAAGATATGATACGGAAAGAAGAACTCCCCAGGTCAGCAGGTGCCCAACATGCTACTGGAGAGGAATGGAGAAATAGCTACAGAAAGAATGAAAAGGCTGAGTGAAAGCAAAAACAATGCATAGTTGTGGATGTGACTGGTGATGGAAGTAAAGTTTGATGCTTTAAAAAACAATATTGCATAGGAACCTGGAATGTTAGGTCCATGAATCAAGGTAAATTGGAAGTGGACAAAAAGGAGATGGCAAGAGCAAACATTGACATTTTAGGAATCAGTGAACTAAAATGGACTGGGATGGGAGAATTTAATTCAGATGACCATCATATCTACTACTGTGGGCAAGAATCCCTTAGAGGAAATGGAGTAGCCCTCATAGTCAACAAAAGAGTCTGAAATGCAGTACAATCTCAAAAACGACAGAATGATCTCTGTTCATTTCCAAGGCAAACCATTCAGTATCACAGTAATCCAAGTCTTTAGCCCAATCACTATTGCTGAAGAAGCTGAAGTTGAATGGTTCTATGAAGACCTGCAAGACTGTCTAGAACTAACACCAAAAAGAGATCTCCTTTTCCTCATAGGGGACTGGAATGCAAAAGTAGGAAGTCAAGAGATACCTGGAATAACAGGCAAATTTGGCCTTGGAGTACAAAATGAAGCAGGTCAGAGGCTAACAGAATTTTGCCAAGGGATGCACTGGTCATGGCAAACACCCTCTTCCAACAACACAAGAGACGACTTTACACATGGACATCACCAGATGGTCAATACCAAAGTCAGATTGATTACATTTCTTGCAGCTAGAGATAGAGAAGCTCTATACAGTCAGCAAAACCAAGATCAGGAGCTGACTGTGGCTCAGATCATGAACTCCTTATTGCCAAATTCAGACATAAATTAAAGAAAGTAGGGGAAACCACTAGACAATTCAGGTATGACCTAAATCAAATCACTTATGATTATACAGTGGAAGTGACAAATAGATTCAAGAGATTATATCTGATAGAGTGCCTGAAGAACTATAGACAGAGGTTCATAACATTGTACAGGAGGTGGTGATCAAAACCATCCTCAGAAAGAATGGGAGAGGGAGAGGGTGGGATGATTTGGGAGAATGGCATTGAAATATATATAATATCATATATGAAATGAATTGCCAGTCCAGATTCGATGCAAGATAGAGGATGCTTGGGGCTGGTGCACTGGGACTACCCAGAGGGATGGGTATATCTGAAGATATATTTTTCTTCAGAGTTCCGGCGAATAGCAAGAAGAGATAAGAAAGTGTTCCTCAGTGATCAATTCAAAGAAATAAAGGAAAACAATACAATGGGAAAAACTAGAGATCTCTTTAAGAAAATTAGAGATACCAAGGGAACATTTCATGCAAAGATGGGCACAATAAGGGACAGAAATGGTATGGACCTAACAGAAGCAGAAGATACTAAGAAGAGGTGGCAAGAATACACAGAACTATACAAAAAAGATTTTCATGACCCAGATAACCACAATGGTGTGATCACTCACTCAGTGCCAGACATCCTGGAGTGCAAAGTCAAGTGGACCTTAGGAATTATCACTGGGAACAAAGCTAGTGGAGGTGATGGAATTCCTCACCTAAATTGTTGAGATATTTCAAGTCCTAAAAGATGATACTGTGAAAGTGCTGCACTCAATATCCCAGTAAATCTGGAAAACTCAGCAGTGGCCACAGGACTAGAAAAGGTCAGTTTTCATTCCAGTCCTTAAGAAAGGCAATGCCAAAGAATGCTCAAACTACTGCACAGTTGCACTCATTTCAAACGCTAGCAAAGTAATGCTCAAAATTTTCCAAGATAGGCTTCAACAGTACATGAACTGAGAACTTCCAGATGTTCAAGCTGGATTTAGAAAAGCCAGAGGAGCCAGAGATCAAATTGCCAACATGTGTTGGATCATAGAAAAAACAAGAGAATTCCAGAGAAACAACTACTTCTGCTTCATTGACTACACTAAAGCCTTTGACTGTGTGGATCACAACAAACCGTGGAAAATTCTTAAAGGGATGGGAATACCAGACTACCTTACCTGCCTCCTGAGAAATCTGTATGCAGGTCAAGAAGCAACAGTTAGAATCGGACATGGAACAACAGAGTGGTTCAACTTTGGGAAAGGAATACATCAAGACTGTCTATTGTCACTTTGCTTATTTAACTTCTATGTAGTTATGTGAAATGCTGGGCTGGCTGAAAAACAAGCTGGAATCAAGACTGCAGGTAGAAATATCAATAAACTCAGATATGCAGATGACACCACTCTTATGGCAGAAAGCAAAGAGGAATTAAAGAGCCTCTTGATGAAACTGAAAGAGGAGAGTGAAAAGGCTGGCTTAAAGCTCAACATTCAGAAAACTAAAATTATGGCATCCAGTCCCATCACTTCATGGCAAATAGATGGGCAAACAATGGAAACCGTTGCAGACTTTGTTTGCTTGGGCTCCAAAATCATTGCAGATGGTGACTAAAGCCATAAAAGTAAAATTTGCTCTTTGGAAGAAAAACTATGACAAATCTAGACAGCATATTAAAAAGCAGAGACATTCCTTTACTGACAAAGGTCTGTATAGTTGAACCTATGATTTTTCCAGTAGTCATGTATGGATGTGAGAGTTGGACCATAAACAAAGCTGAGCACCAAAGAATTGATGGTTTTGAACTATGGTGTTGGAGAAGACTCCTGAGAGTCCCTTGGACAGCAAGGAGATAAAACTAGTCAGTCCTAAAGGAAATGAGTCCTGAATATTCATGGGAAGGACTGATGCTGATGCTGATGCTGAAACTTCAATACTTTGGCCACCTGATGTGAAGAACTTACTCATTGGAAAAGATCCTGATGCTGGGAAAGATTGAAGGCAAGAGGAGAAGGGGATGACAGAGGATGAGATGGTTGGATGGCATCACTGACTCGATGGACTTGAGTTTAAGTAAGCTCCTAGAGTTGGTGATGGACCAGGAAGCCTGGTGTGCTGCAGCCTATTGGGTCACAAAGGGTTGGACACGATTGAGTGACTGAACTGAATTCAGCTGCCTGATCCTGGCATGCTTCTTTAACTACCTACCTGCTATGAACTGCTTTTGCTTTCAGGTTCAGTTTTATGCTTCATTCCATTTTCTGAGAATCAATAACATCCTCAGCTTGTTTTGAGCTTCTATAAATAAGCAACAGAACAGTGAGAGAAGGAAACAAAGCAAGGTAAAGTTTACAGGTAACCAGACACCTGTTCTTGAACATACTAGCAGTGTTGTGAAGCAGGTATGTTCATTTATAAACTTTCTTTTATAATACATGTACTTGAGGTCTGGGCATAAAGCACTTTGAATATTTCTGAGATCAAAATAATAACTCAGAAAAAGACTTGGGAGTAAAACTTTCCTTATTGCCATATGTATGAGTATAGTCTTATCAATAATTCTCAACTCTATTTGCATTCTGAGATGCAGAGATTATAAAATCCTGAGATTTTAGGAAGTACTGATAGCTACCTCTCTTTTTCCCATCTCATCTCCTATTTGGAAGGTTTCTGGAGACATTTCTTTTTTCTTGTGGGCCATTCTAATATGTATCCAAGTTTAAGAAACTCTAGCTAGAAGGACTAATCCCCAAATTTCTCTCATATACCTACATAGAATATGCAACCAAACATTCCATGTTTTGAATCTTGCTTCTACTACTTACCCACTATAAGCTTTGGGAAAATACCTTAGATTTTCTGAGCCCTACTCATCTTAGTTGCACATGAATATACTAAGCCCTGGGCTTCCCAGGTAGCTCAGCAGGTAAAGAATCCACCTGCAATGCAAGAGACAGTTCAATTCCTGGGTTGGAAAGATCCTCTGGAGGAGTGCATGGCAACCCACTTCAGTAGTCTTGCTTGAAGAATCCCATGGACAGAGAAGCGTGGTGTACTGCAGTCCGTAGGTTTGCAGAGTTGGGCACTACTGAAGCAATTAGCATGCACACACGCACAGGGTTGTAGGGCTTCCTAGGTGGCTCAGACAGTAAAGAATCTGCCTGCAATACAGAAGACCTGGATTCAATTCCTGGGTCAGGAAACCTGGGTTGGGGAGAGAGTCCCTTGAACAACAAGGAGATCAACCCATTCAATCCTCAAGGAAACCAGTCCTGAATATTCATTGGAAAGACTGATACTAAAGCTGAAGCACCAATACTTTGGCCACCTGATGCAAAGAGCTGACTCATGA
Source organism: Bos indicus x Bos taurus (assembly GCF_003369695.1). Taxonomy (NCBI): domain Eukaryota; kingdom Metazoa; phylum Chordata; class Mammalia; order Artiodactyla; family Bovidae; genus Bos; species Bos indicus x Bos taurus. Next base: position 20,713 of record NW_020867099.1, read on the forward strand.
GAAAAGACCCTGATACTGGGAAAGATTGAAGACAGGAGGAGAAAAGGGCAACAGAGGACGAGATGGTTGGATGGCTCTTCAACTCAATGGAGTTTGAGCAGACTCCGGGAGATAGTGAAGGACAGAGAAGCATGGCATGTTGCAGTACGTGCGGTTGCAAAGAGTCGGACTTGACTGAGCTACTGAATAATACAGGGTTGTAAGTAAGGCGTGTATGAGAAAAGTTAGCAAATATTAGACTGTCAATGCATGCTTAAATCTTATTATTTTACAGAAGTAAAACATAGGAGACAACACCTTGTATTTCATCACTAACTTCATCAGAGACTTGAAATAATGAGGCAACACTCTGCAGATGTCTAGTACTAGCCTACATTTTGTGTCATAGAAAATACAGAAGAGCTAACATACACATACTTTGGATAACTCTGAGGCAGGAGAATGACTGTGTGATCTTATTGTACTGTGAGACTCTGATGGCTTTTCAAGTTACCATAGCCTTCAAGGAGCCATCCTATAAAAATAAGTGCTAATCTCAGAGAGAACATAAACAACATATGCAGTTTTTATCCAAAGAAATCTAAATTTCAAACATAGCTTCCTTAAAGCTAGGTAAAATGGCAATAGGAGCAAATATAATCTCATTATGTGCCTCTCTTATTTACCTTTCATCTCTTTATTTATTTATTTAAAATGTATATTTATTGTTACAATTGATGTGAAACATTGTGCAAAGTTAAGGTATACAAGCTGTTGCTTTCATAATTCATATATTGAAATGTAAACATCACCGTAGCCACAGCTAAAATCTCTGTCATATCATCAAATTATCATGTGGGTTTTTTTGTATGATGCAAACAAATAGGATCTAGTCTGTTAGCAACTTTGAATATTATGAGTACTTCTTTCTATAAACTGTATGCTGTTCCTTAGCTCTCCAGAACTTATCTTCTAGTTAAAACTTTGTTCTCTAACACCATAAATCCTCAGCTCCTCCATCCACCCCATCCTCTGGTAACTACTATTCTGCTCTGTTTTTTATGAGTTCAGCTATTTTAGATTCCACAAAAACATGAAACCTTACAAAGCAGTGACTATTGTAAATAATGCTACAGTAAACAAGGGATTGCATACATCTTTTCCACTTCCTTTTCATATATACCCAGAAGGGGAATTATTGGATCATATAGTCATTTTACTTTTAATTTTTTAAAGAATCTCGATACTGTTTTCCATAGTGGCTGAACCAATTTCTTATCCTCTCAGTAGTGCACAGGGTTCCTTTATCACCACATCCTCACCGATACTTGTTATCTGGCATCTTCTTCATTATAACCATTCTAACAGGTATACGTGATATGTCATTGCGGTTTTGATTTCCATTTCCCTAGTGAATAGTGATGTTGAGCATTTTTTGATGTACCTGTTATCATTTATATCTTCTTTAATAACATGAAAATTTTGTTCTATGTTCATTTTTAATTGTATTATTTATTTATTTACCTACTTTTGCTATCCAGTTTTATAATAGTCTGTTTTATTTTTAATATGCTTTGCTAGGAAATTCTTTTTCCAGAATACATGGGAGTATATTAGCCAAAGGAAGACACAATATTTTTAAATTCAGACACCTGAAAAACCAAAGAATAAACAGTTAATAGGAAGGAAAATACTAATTTAATAGGAGGAGATGCTGGTTACAAAGAGTTTCATGTTGTATAGAACCAAAATATCATCTTAGAATGGTAGTTTCTAATTATGAATGGGATTAAGCATTGATACCCCATTTCCTGTCTCATTCAAGGCTCAGGATTCTGGTGGTGATATTCATGGATGCCTTCAACTATGGGTGGATCTGTATTTGAAGAACTTCTGTCTTTCTACTGTGACAACTTAGAGGCTAAGCAGATTAAAACTTACACAAAAATGATCCCCAAACAGTCAAACAAATAAGACTTAATGAAGTACTCCATCAAGCATGACAAATTAAAGTTACTGGAGCAGTACATGATACATGATAATTTGTCTTAATAATTGATTCTTCATACTACATATTCTACAAAGAGGCCAGTTTACTGACCCCAGATTAACTACCATTAATAATAAAAGGATCATGATTCTTCTAAGAGAGTTAGATTATATTACTCTAATTTATTACTTTTATTCAGAAGCCAGGCACTTTCTTTGGAAACCTGTCTGAACTCTGAAACCAAGTCCATACAGGCACTAAGATGTTCTCCTTGACTGAAAACTTGTAAAGTCTCCTTGTGTACTTGGAACACAATCAAGTTATTTTGAGCTTGTTGCTTTTTCTGCCCTTGCTCCTCCATTCAAAGCAACCTAAGTTTCTCTGGGAAGATTCTCTTACCAGATCTTTTTTTATCTTTGTTTTGCTCTTAGTTGGATTACTGTTAATCACACCTTGTGGATAGTATCAAACCATGCTGCACAGCTTCAAGGAATCTTAGGGATTATATAACACAAACCAAACATTTCACAACAAAGACTCAGGGAGTTAAGGAAATTACCAGTAGTTTCAAAGACAGTATTTGGGGTTTTCCTGAGATGGAAGTAATTCAAATTTCTTTAAATAGTTTTATTGAGATATAAAACAATCACCATAAATTTAATACATTTAAAATGTGAAACTGATAGAAATGTACTAGTGTAAATGTACAATGTTTTCTCATGGAGAAGGTGGTTAAGGTGGTTTAGGAAATCTTCCTGGAGGAGATGTGTGATGTAAATTTTGAAAACAATTTGTGCATATTATAAAGAGTGAAATGTTACCAAAAGAGCTGCAAGCAGAAAAACAGATTGTGAAAAATGTGGAAGCACCCATGATACATATTTGTAAAACTGCACGTTCTTCCGACAGGTGGAAGTTATCATGTTTCTGGGAAGGGTTTCTTTGGCAGAGGAGGCTGGAGGGATACTAAGGAAGGCAGGATCTTGGAAAACGCTTGTAGGCTGTTGGAAGAAATCAAGGAATCTTATTTAGAACAGTTCTTTTCTCAGAATGTTTCAGTGGAAATTCGGGATTATCCTACCTGACTTGTCTTTGGCCCTTTCTTGTCTCTAGAACTTACTGAACATAATAGGAGCCACAGAAATCCTACAGGAAAAATGAGCTCCTTTGTGACACAGAAAAGACCTCAGCATGTGCAGGGGAGGACTTGTTTTACAGTGGAGTGGGTAGGTTCCTGCAATGCCCTCTGAGAACTATGAGGGAGGAAATTCCTGAAGTAAGGGGCTTCTCCTCTTGTGCACACACTCTGCTACCTCTGAAAATAGCAAGGAGAGCTGTGGTTGTATGTCCAGGCAGCCAGTCAAGATCTTTCTTAACACACTCTCAAACCTATCTTTTTTCTGTGATTACTAGTGAATTCAGACCTGTTCATCTGATTTTTCAAAACAGTTTGTTTGATCACTGAGATGCTGGAGGATTGGAAGTGAGGAGTTGTAGCTTTCAGGGCTGACAGCTCTTTTTTTTCCTTTCTCAATTCTGCCTGGAGCAGAAGACAGTCAAGAAAAGAGGCACTGGGAGGGACAAGCTTCTTGAACAAAAGGTTAAAGAGCTGTGGCAAAAGTTGAAGGAACAAGAAAGAGCCTTCAAGGAATACATAGCACAAATGAGAGAGGAGATAAGAGATATAGAAGAGACTTCAGCAGGTATATGTGTCTTATTGGGGGGAAACGAGGACTGCAGCCTGGGAGGATAGTACCTCAGCTAGCTCTGAGAGACTGCTCCAAAGAGGCAGTGGGAAAAGGTCAAGATATAAGATTTTGGTGAAGAGGGAGTTCAATGCAATCAAGTGCTTACTTTACAAAAGGTTTTCTGCTAGTCATGAGGAGCTGATGTCATCATGAATGGATTTAGCAACTTTCTATATATGAGGAGATACAAAGATTGTAGGGCCACAGATGGGTCATGGTGGAGAGTTCTGACAATGAGATTATGAGCAACACCATGTAGGGCCACTCAAGATGGATGGGTCATAGTGGAGAGTTCTGACAAAATATGGTCCACTGGAGAGGGACTGTCAAACCACTTCAGTTTTAGTGCCTTGAGAACCCCATGAATAGTATAAAAGGCAAAAAGATATGACACTGAAAGATGAACTCCCCAGGTCAGTAGGTGCCCAATATGCTACTGGACAAGAGTGGAGAAACAACATCAGAAAGAATGAAGAGATGGAGCTAAAGCAAAAACAATGCCCAGTTGTGGATGTGACTGGTGATGGAAGTAAAGTCCAATGCTTTAAAGAACAATACTGCATAGGAACCTGGAATGTTAGGTCCATGAATAAGGTGAATTGGAAGTGGTCAAACTGGAGATGGCAAGAGTGAACACTGACATTTTAGGAATCAGTAAACTAAAATGCACTGAAATGGGTGAATTTAATTCAATTGACCATTATATCTACTACTGTGAGCAAGAATCCCTTAGAAGAAATGGAGTAGCCCTCATAGTCAACAAAGAGTTTGAAATGCAGTACTTAGGTGCAATCTCGAAAAAAACAGAATGATCTCTGTTCATTTCCAAGGCAAACCATTCAATAGTACAGTAATCCAAGTCTATAGCCCAACCACTATTGCCGAAGAGGCTGAAGTTGAATGGTTCTATGAAGACCTAGAAGGCCTTCTTGGAGAAGGCAATGGCAACCCACTACAGTACTCTTGCCTGGAGAATCCCATGGATGCAGGAACCTGTTAGGGTGTAGTCCGTGGGGTCGCTAAGAGTTGGACACGAATGAGCGACTTCACTTTCACTTTTCACTTTAATGCATTGGAGAAGGCGATGGCAACCCACTCCAGTACTCTTGCCTGGAGAATCCCATGGACGCAGGAGCCTGGTGGGCTGCCATCTACGGGGTCGCACAGAGTTGGACACAACTGAAGCGACTTAGCAGGAGCAGCAGCAGAAGGCCTTCTAGAACTAACACCAAAAAAGATTTCCATTTCATTATATAAGACTGGAATATAAAAGTAGGAAGTCAAGAGATACCTGGAGTAACAGGCAAATTTGGCCTTGGAGTATAGAATGAAGCAGGGCAAAGGCTAACAGAGTTTTGCCAAGAGAACACACAGGTCATGGCAAACACTCTTTTCAAACAACACAAGAGACAACTCTACACATGGACATCACCAGATGGTCAATACTGAAATCAGACTGATTATATTCTTTGCAGCCAAAGATGGAGAAGCTCTATACAGTCAACAAAAGCAAAACTTGAGGCTAACTGTGGCTCAGATCATGAACTCCTTACTGCAAAATTCAGACTTAAATTGAAGAAAGTAGGGAAAACCACTAGACTATTCTGGTATGACCTAAATCAAATCCTTTACAATTACACAGTGGAAGTGACAAATAGATTCAAGAGATTAGATATGATAGACAGAGTGCCTGAAGAACTATGAATGGAGGCTCGTGACATTGTACAGGAGGCAGTGATCAAGATCATCCCCAAGAAAAAGAAATGCAAAAAGGCAAAATGGTTGTCTGAGGAGGGCTTAAAAATAGCTGAGAAAAGAAGAAAAGCTAAAGGCAAAGGAGAAAAGGAAAGATATATCCATTTGAATGCAGAGTTCCAAAGAATAGCAAGGAGAGATAAGAAAGCCTTCCTCAATGATCAATGCAAACAAATAGAGGAAAATAATAAAATGGGAAAGACTAGAGACCTCTTCAAGAAAATTAGAGATACCAAGGGAATATTTCATGCAAAGATGAGCACAATAAAGGACAGAAACGGTATGGACCTAACAGAAGCAGACGATATTAAGAAGAAGTGGCAAAAATACACAGAAGAACTATACAAAAAAGATCTTCACAACCCAGATAATCATGATGGTGTGATCACTCACCTACAGCCAGACGTCCTGGAATGCAAAGTCAAGTGGGCCTTAGGAAGCATCACTAAGAACAAAGCTAGTGGAGGTGATGGAATTCCAGCTGAGTGATTTCAAATCCTAAAAGATGATGCTGTGAAAGTGCTGCACTCAATATGCCAGCAAATCTGGAAAACTCAGCAGTGGCCACAGGACTGGAAAAGGTCAGTTTTCATTCCGATCCCAAAGAAAGGCAATGCCAAAGAATGCTCAAACTACCTCACAATTGCACTCATCTTACATGCTAGCAAAGTAACTCTCAAAATTCTCCAAGCCAGGCTTCAACAGTAAGTGAACTGAGAACTTCCAGATGTTCAAGCTGGTTTTAGAAAATGCAGAAGAACCAGAGATCAAATTGCCAACATCCACTGAATCATCGAAAAAGAAAGAGATTTCCAGAAAAACATCTACTTCTGCCTCATTGACTACGCTAAAGCTTTTGACTGTGTGGATCACAACAAACTGTGGGAAATTCTTAAAGAGATGGAAATACCATACCACCTGACCTGAATCTTGAGAAATCTGTATGCAGGTCAAGAAGCAATAGTTAGGGCTGCACATGGAACAATAGACTGTTTGCAAATAGGGAAAGAGTATGTCAAGTTTGTATATTGTTACCCTGCTTATGCAGAGTTCAGTTCAATTCAGTCACTCAGTCATGTCTGACTCTTTGTGACCCCATGGACTGCAGCACACCAGGCCTCCCTGTCCATCACCAACTCCCAGAGTTTACTCAAACTCATGTCCATTGAGTCGGTGATGCCATCCAACCATCTCATCCTCTGTCATCCCCTTTTCCTCCCACTTTCAACTTTCCCATCATCAGGGTCTTTTCCAATGAGTCAGTTCTTCACATGAGGTGGCCAAAGTATTGGAGTTTCAGCTTCAACATCAGTCCTTCCAATGAATACCCAGGAGTGATCTCCTTTAGGATGGACTGGTTGGATCTCCTTGCAGTCCAAGGGACTCTCAAGAGTCTTCTCCAACACCACAGTTCAAAAGCATCAATTCTTTGGCACTCAGCGTTCTTTATAGTCCAACTCTCACATCCATACATGAATACTGGAAAAACCATAGCCTTAACTAGATGGGCCTTTGTTGGCAAAGTAATGTCTCTGCTTTTTAATATGTTGTCCAGGTTGGTCATAACTTTTCTTCCAAGGAGCAAGTGATTTTGGAGAAGAACTAATGCTGAACCTGAAACTCCAATACTTTGGCCACTTGATGCGAAGAACTGACTCAGTGGAAAAGACCCTGATGCTGGGAAAGATCGAAGGCAGGAGGAGACAGGGACAACAGAGGATGAGATGGTTGGACGGTTGGATGGCAGATTATATCATCCAAAATTCCAGGATGGATGAAGCACAAGCTGGAATCAAGATTGCTGGGAGAAATATCAACAACCTCAGATACACAGATGACACTACCCTTATGGCCGAAAGTGGAGAAGAACTAAAGAGCCTCTTAATGAAAGTGAAAGAGGAGAGCAAAAGAGTTGGCTTAAAACTCAACATTCAGAAAACTAAGATCATGGTATCCAGTCCCATCACTTCGTGGCAATTAGATGGGGAAACAATGGAAACAGTGACAGACTTTATTTTTTTGGCTCCAAAATCACTGAAAATGTGCTAACTTTGGGTAGAGAGCTTATAACAAGTAAGATAGTCAAATCATTCAGAATAAGAGAAATGAGATGAAAAAAATGAGATGCAATGTTTCAGTTCACATGTTGTCAAACTTTGTTCCCAATGTGTTTGAAAATATGTACATTATTTTTGGAGTACAAATTATATAGTATCTATTGAAAATCATGTCTAAATACTTCTTAAATGTTAACATGTTAACTTGGCCACACATTCAGTTTTAAGACATACACACACATAGAAATTATATTATTTATATTAATAATTTTAAAGATGGACAACTGCTTTTCCATGCCTATCTATATGAGATTGGTAATATAAATTTTAGCACACTCATATAATGGAATACTGTTTATCCATAAAGTTGAGAGACATTGTTCTTTTTGTAATAATACAGAATAATTTACTAGGTACATTGTAATATGGGAAAAGTGAGGGTAAAATCAGTAGGAATAGTGTTCTATTTCTGCAAAAACATGCAATCACATATACATGTATGAATACATTTAGATGTTTTCTGGAATAATACATGGGCAACTAGAACTTGCCTCCTGAGAAAACTAGGTTGCTGAGATCAACAATGAGAGGAATATGTACTTAATTCCACGTATCCTTTTATATCTTTTGAACTTTTTAGTGACTACATAATATTTGTTTAGAAGTATAAGAGAAGAAATAAATGATGATGATGATGATGATAATGGTGATGATGGTGATAATGGTAATGATGATGATGATGGTTATATGGAATTTTGTATTCCCAGGAAACAATCAACCAGCTTGAAAAGAGTTCTAATACAGTGGTCCAGATACTAAAAAAAATAAAATAAAATTTATATCCTAATCTTATTTGTATAATGTAGTTGACTTCTATTAATACATCCTTAAATTCTCTGAAAATAAAGCATGAAGTATTATGTGTCTGGAATACCAGCTTGTATATCTTCTTTCCAACACAAATTAAAGTTTTAAGGTGTTGAAAGCCTGTGCTTGCTTGTTGTCTTTGTGGGAATATCCTTCTCTGTTTGGGGCTTGCTAGGCGCATCTTTGTTTTCCTGAAAGCGTTGATGTCATATGTCACCTGGCCATCCCCACTGCCATCTCTTTTCCTGGAGAAAAGGGAAGGGGGTCCTTCACCTGCAGTGAAGGAGGGATGTGTGCAAACCACATTCCTGCATTAGCTGCAGAGCAGGACCTGCTGGCCATAGGGAGACTGATACTATTGTAGTTGATTGTGCTCAATCTCTTCTCTGAGTTTTATCTTTTTATGAAGACCCTAACACCTGGGTTGACATCCTGGAAGAGCTGCTCCCAGTGGTTGGCATGGTTAGGCTTTTTGCTATCCTCTACTCAGTGGGACTCCTCCCACTGGTTACAGTGTAAGGGATAATAAGTGTCACAGTGTCCTTTCTTGACATTAATTTTATGTGAAAACTTGACTAGGCTATGGTGCCATGCATGCTAAGTCGTCTCAATCACGTCTGACTCTGTGCAATCCTATGGACTGTAGCCCACCAGGGCCCTCTGTCCATGGGATTCTCCTGGCAAAAATACTGGAGTGGGTTGCCATGCCCTCCTCCAGGGGATCTTCCTGACCCAAGATCTCTTACATCTTCTGCACTGACAGGCAGGTTCTTTACCACTAGCACCACTGGCAAAGGCCCTCTATGGTGCCCAGCTGCATGCTAAAATACTAGTCTAGATGTCACTGTTAAGGTAGTTTTTAGATCGATCTATCTATCAATCTTGCTCTGGAGAATGCTGATTTATAAACCACAAGTGCCAAAGACGTTATACAACTGTGCTATGGAAGAGGTAGCAATTTTATGCATTTTCTATGCTTATGGTAATAAAAAATAAGCTTTAAAATATCTGCAGGAATTAATAATCTACAAAAATGATGTAATGCATTATAAAGTAAAACTATAGACTATCTAAAAACAAACATTAGCATAGTTGAATTTTAAAAGTCAAAAGATCAATTCAAAGCAGACTAGACTTACCTGAAAAGAGATTTAATGACCTGGAATACAAATTAAGGGAAATGGTTTCAGGGTGAAGGAGAAAATAGAAAGGATAAAACAAGAGGCTCAATTTATATGTAATCAGTAGATATAAGTGAGGAAACAGGGAAATGGGGCAAAGGTCATATGATTTTCTAGAAATGATGAAATTATTTGTAAATGCAAGAAGTATACTGAATCTAAGTAGAAAAAAAATGGTAAGTTCACACTTGGATAAATGAGAGCAAAATTATAGAATACTAATAGGAATGTCTGGAGAAGGCAATGGCATCCCATTCCAGTACTCTTGCCTGGAAAATCCCATGGACAGAGGAGCCTGGTGGGCTGCAGTCCATGGGGTCGCTGAGGGTCGGACACGACTGAGTGATTTCACTTTGACTTTTCACTTTCATGCATTGGAGAAGGAAATGGCAACCCACTCCAGTGTTCTTGCCTGGAGAATCCCAAGGCTCCCCTGTCCAACAGAGATGACAGCCCACCTGGGGTCGCACAGAGTCAGACATGACTGAAGTGACTTAGCAGCAATAGGAATGTCTATCTAGAGAGATCAAGATGGGAGAATAGAAGGGCATGGAGCACATTTCCTACAAATACATCAAAAATACATCCACATGTGGGACAATTCTCATGGAACACTTACCGAACTCAGAAGATCTCATACAGTCAGAACTACAAGAAAGATCGCCATGTAACTGGGTAGGCCAAAATAAAAAAGAATCAGGACAGGACCTGTTTTCCTGGGAGAGAGCTGTGAAAGAGGAGAGGTCCCTCACCCTAGACTCTGGAACTCCCTTCAACAGCCGGGAGATCAGCTCTGGGACAGACAGGCAGCTTCACAGGCTAAAAGAATGCAGTAGCCAGATTGCAACAGGCAGAATAGAGAGAGACCAGCACAGAGGGTCCATGTCACCTGGCTACATTGCTTAGCCTGAGACATGTGTCTGCTAATATATGGGAGTGGAGGGCAGGGGTCAGGGGGCGGGGTGGGGGGGGGTGCCTGGGTGCTGAAACTCAGGTTTCAGAGGACAGACCTGGGGAGAGGACTGGGTTTGGATGCTCAGATTTACACTGCCAGTGCCCATGGGCCATCCAAGCAGAATACTGGTGCATGGTTGGTCTGGCTGCTATGGGCTTTGCAATGTAGGCACACAAGGGTGGGGCCAGGGTCTGGGCTGATTCCATAGTTCCCATGGTGGATCCTGGTGCCTGAGTTTAGTGGATCTGTGCTGGTGGCTTTATGAAAGCATCTGAGGGACATCCAGGCTGACTGCCTGCATCCCCATGGCTAAGGTGGGACCGACGGTAGAGCCAGCAACAGTTACCCATTTGTTACCCATGCAGTGGGTGACAAGAGACACCACAGAGTGCAATTCCTGGTGGACAGATCCTGCGGAGTAATTCTCAGCCACTCCTCTCCCAACAGAAGCACTCCAGTCTGGCCTACCTAACATTGCAGCCCAGAAATGGACCTGGAGACCTCTAATCCTCCATGGATTAAAGCCTTGTATAACTCAATGAAACTATGAGCCATTCCAGGCAGGGCCACTCAAGACAGATGAATAATGATGGCCTGTTCTAACAAATAACAGATTGTCATTTGTTAGAGTTCTAACAAAATGTGGTCCACTGGAGAAGGGAATGGCAAACCACTCCAGTACTTTTGCCTGAAAAACCCTATGGCATGTGATAGTCCATGAGGTCACAAAGAGTCAGTTACAATTTAGGGATTTAACAACAACTCCAATGACTCGGCCCCCTACAGGGCTGTGACATTCACAGAGCAAAGAGGAGTTTCCACTCAATATCCAGTGCAGGCTCTGGACACCACATCACTAATCACACCTCCTCTCAAGGGGATAACAGCAAACACACACTGAGGCAGGCTACGCAGGAACACTCTCACATAAAAACAGCCCTTTAAAACCAGACTAGATAACTATAACTCCTAAATTCACAAAGTAAGAGAAAAATGTGTAAAATAAAGAAGCAGAGCGACCATTCCCAATTAAAAGAGCAAGAGAAATCCCCTGAAAGAAAACCAATGAAACAGACCTCTCCAGACTACTAGATTTTGAGTTCAAAAAGGAGGTATTAAAAATACCACACACACACACAAATTATAAGCAATATCACTGATGAACAAAGATGCAAAAATCCTCAAGAAAATACTAGCAAAAAAATTCAACAATACATTGAAAGAATCATATACCATGATCAAGTGGGATTTATTCCAGGGATACAAGGCTTTTTAATATCCACAAATCAATGTGTGTGATATATCACATTAACAAATTGAAGAATAAAAATCATACAATCATCTCAATACAGGCAAAAAATCTTTTGATGGAATTCAACATCCATTTATGATAAAAGCTCTCCAGAAAGTGGGCATAGAGAGAAAATACCTTATCATAATAAAGGCTATATATGACAAACTCACAGCTAATATTATATTCCTGGTGAAAAGCTGAAAGCATTTCCTCTAAGATCAGAAACAAGACAAGGATGTCCATTCTCACCACTTTTATTCAACATACTTTTAGAAAACAAATTTATGGTTACCAAAGGGAAAGGTGGAGGAGGGACAAATTAGGAGTTTGGGACTTAACATATACACAATACTACATACAAAATAGATGATCAACAAGGACCTATTGTATAATATAGGGGATTTTACTCAACATTTTGTTGTGACCTATTTGGGAAAAGAATCTGAAGAAGAATAGATATGCATATATGTATAAATGAATTTCTTTACTGTATACCTGAAATTAATACAATATTGTCAATCAACTATACTCCAAAATAAAGAAAAAAGAAAGTGTTATTCACTCAGTCATGTCTGACTCTTTGCAACACCATGGACTGTAGCCTGCCAGGCTTCTCTGTCCATGGGATTTCTCAGGCAAGAATACTGGAGTGGGTTGCCATTCCCTTCTCCAGGGGATGTTCCTGACCCAGGGATTGAACCCAGGTCTCCTACATTGCAGGTGGATTCTTTACTGTCTGAGCCACCAGGGAAGCCCAATATAGAATAAACATTAATTTTAAAAAGAAAATATTGTCAGTATCAAAAGTCTCTTGTAATTCTTTTTATTTCTACTCAGAATAATATTAAATAAAGAACTGCAGGACTTCTCTGATGGCCCAGTGGCTAAGATTCCACACTCCCAATGCAGGGGGTGGGCCTAGGTTCTATCTCTGATCATGGAACTTAATCCCACATGCTACAACTAAAAAGTTTGCAAGTAGCAACTCTTCAACTACAGATCCCCCATGCCAAAATGAAGATCAAAGATCCCAAGAGCAGCAATAAAGACCTGGCACAGTCTTATAAATAAATATGTAAGAAAGTAAATATTAAAAAAAACCTGGTATCAGAATAAAATCCAACATCATCATTAAAATGATGATAAGACAAATCTAACTTCTAAGGTTACTGCCTCTTGTACGATATACTTATTTCACAGAGACAAGTGTTTCTTTTGGGTCATAGAACCATGAAGCTAAATCTAACATGAGATGATAATGGTGATGATGAAGACAATGACAGTAACAAATACAGTAGTACAAGGGCTCACATTCATGAAATCATGTTTGAACAGAATGGGATGGATTTCCCACATTTTGTTCTACCAGGTCAAACACTCAAATGCTGTAAACCAAGCTCAAATGTAGACCTGACTGATAAAGTGCATGTTCTTTTAAACATGATTGCATTTAGTTATTCAGTAAACAGGTCTTGACTGCTGACCATGTTCTGGACACTGTGGAAAGCACTGGGGAAGGCAGCAGGAATACTATGGTAAGTAAAAGAGCTATGGTTCCCATGCACATCCAGTTTTTTTGTTCATAAGTAAGACATCAACAGATTGGCATGCCAACAAGTGTAATATTTCAATTTCTGATAAGCACTGAAAAGGACTAGGATGCATGAGGGTAAAGGGATAACCCAAAGTACATGAGTTGGTCGGAAATGTTTCCCTGAGAAATTCAGTTTATATATATATATATATATATATATATATATATATATATATTCTTACTTAGATTTAGAATACATATAATCTTTTTCAGATTCCTTTCCATTATAGTTTATTACAAAATATTGAATATAGTACTCTGTGTTATACAGTAGGATATTATTGTTTATCTGTTTCATATACATTAGTTTACATCTGCTAATCCCAAACTCCTAATTTATTTCTCCTCCTCTGTCTTTCCCCTTCAGTAACCATACTTTGTTTTCTATGCCTATGAGTCTCTTTCTGTTTTGTAAATAAATTGTATCATTTTTTAGATTCCTCATACAAGTAACATCACATCGTATTTGTCCTTTTTCTGACTTACTTCACTTAGAATGATAATCTCTAGGTCCATCCATGTTGCTGCAAATGGCATTATTTCATTCTTTTTATAGCTGAGTAATATTCCATTGTGTGTGTATATGTGTGTGTGTGTGTGTGCTCAGTCATGTCTGACTCTCACGAACTGTAGCCCTCCAGGCTCCTCTGTCCATGGGATTTTCCTGGCAAGTGTACTGGAGTGGCTTGTCATTTTCTTTACCAAGGGATCTTCCTGATTCAGGGATAGGACTCACGTTTCTGCATCTCCTGCATAGGCATATGGATTTTTTTTTACCACTGAGCCACCAGGGAAGTTCATATATATATGAAAGTTCATATATATGTGGCATAGATATATATGCCACTTCTTTATGCATTCCTCTGAGGATGGCTATTTAGATTGCCTCCATGTGAGATGAATTTTTACTAAGAGAAAATTGAGTCAGGAAAGGAATGAAAGAATGGATTTCCAAGCATATGGAAACTTTGTTTAAAACTCTTAATTGAGCAGTAGTGTGGTACATTTGGTCCTGAATGCAGGTCCATGTGGTAGAGATAGTTTGGGTTTAGAGATGGGCAGGCAGGAGCCATATTCTATAGATTCTTGCAGGCCACAGAAGAGACTGGATGTTACACTCACTGAAACAGGAAGCTTTCAACTTTTTAAAACTTTTGGAAATAAAAATGACATGATTCCTTGAGATGTTGTGGGGTTTTTTTGTTTTTGTTTTTTTTAAATTCACTGCCTACTGAGTGGAGAATGAATTGAAAACAATAAAAAGTAATAAGTCATGACATTGGTCCTGGCAATAGTCCCACCTGCAGCTCACTATGTTGACCAGCCTGTTTTTGGAGAGAATTAAAATATCTAAATGCCTCACACTTGGTCCTGAGAAGCAACAATAAAAAGGGAAGTGCTGGAACTCTCTTCTTATCACCATAAATTAGGCATTTCCAGATATTATGCTTTTATTTACCTAGTGTAAATGCTTTCCAGACAGGAAAATAATCTCTCATATCAATTCAAGGCTATGAAATAGCATTTGCTGGAACAGAATTCAGATTGAAACTGAAATTAACAAGTAGCTACTTGTATAACAAGCTCAATTCTAGGAAATCAGTGGGTTTTCTGTTCTAGCAAAACAAGAATGTGATTTTTTAAATATTTTAACTTATACCAGATTGCATTAAAATTGTTCAAAGGGCAATGAAGCCACTGTCCCTGAGGTTGCCTTTGAAGATGGTTTCTAAATACCTCTTTCTTCCACTGTGCCCACCGGTTTTTCACTGGCTAGAAAAATTTCACAAGCAGCTGCTACTTGTCTGGAAGCATCACCAAAGACTCAGGAGCCCTTAAAATGTAATTCATTTTAAGCTGCATGCCTCTACACTCCTGTAGGACATTTTTTCCACATGGTTTTCAGAGCAAGGGTGTCGGTGCACAATTTATAATGCCTCAAATTTTAAATTCAGTCCTCTACTCTCTAGCAGTGTAACATATGTTACTGGGATAACACATGATAAAAAAGATGAAACACACATTTTGTATTTGAACACTTCACCCCAAAATTCTTGATAGGAGGGGAAATGTGTATATTTATAAAAATCTATTCACACGTCTGCTAGAGCAGAGATGGTAAATAGAAGGATGTAAGTCTTAGCAGAAATGTTTGCTTTAAAACTCAAGGTAATGAGTAGAGGAAAGAACGGAGTGTGGAGTCATCAAGAATGAGATGAGTTTTGGTTGAGTGTAAGGCTTGTATACCATCAAAGTTGTGATGAGCAAAGAATTCTTACGAAAAGAGATGCCTCCTACGGTACATCTTTAATAGAATCTACTATACTCATATATGACTTTTATATAGCCTGCATTTGGGAGTGGCATTTATAGGAGCTGATATTTCCAATTCCACCTCAGAGTGTTCATCACTGTGACTAAAAATTCATGCTACAATAGATCAGACAGTCTCAGCTTGCCATGGAAAACCAACCAAATGTGATATTGTAGGAATAAAATAGAGTCATTCTTAGTTGATTTTCGCTTTAAGGGATGTATGTTAGGGTCTCTAGAGAAGGATCTGCCACTTTGGTGCCCCAGATGGTGATATCAGGGATACCAGCCAGCAGCAAGGCCCCAGCAACCCCAGAGGCACAAGTCTGGACAAGTAGACACTGAGGGGCAACTCTGCCAGAGGCAGTGGAGGGTGGAAAGTGCTAACCCTCAAGTATAACCAGAGGCAGCTCAGATAAATAAAACTTTAGTTAGTGCTGTTTTCCATAGTGCCACCTATGGGAAAACAAAAGGTGGGCTCCTATTTCTAAAGAATCTAAATGTCCACTGACAGAGAAACTGGTAAAGGAGATGTGGTACATAAATAAAATGGAATATCACTCAGCCATAGGAAAGAATGAAATAATGCCATTTGTAGCAACATGGATGAACCTAGAGATTATCACAGTAAGTGAAGTAAGCAAGCAAGTTGCTTCAGTTGTGTCTGACTCTGTGTGACCCCATAGACGGCAACCCATCAGGCTCCACTGTCCCTGGGATTCTCCAGGCAAGAACACTGAAGTGGGTTGCCATTTCCTTCTCCAGTGCATGAAAGTGAAAAGCGAAAGTGAAGTTGCTCAGTCTTGTCCGACTTAGCGACCCCACGGACTGCAGCCTACCAGGCTCCTCCGTCCATGGGATTTTCCAGGCAAGAGTAAGTGAAGTAAGTCCCACAAATAAAAATATTATGGTATCACTTATATGTAGAATTTGAAAAAAAGGATACAAATAAACTTATTTACAGAACAAAAACAGACACACAAACTTCAAAAACAAATTTATGGTTACCAAAGGGGACAAGTAGGGGGGATAAATTAGGAGTTTGCAATTAACATATACAGCCTACTATATATACAAGAGATAATCAACAAGGATATATAGCACAGGGAATTCTACTCAATATTCTGTAATAACATACATGGGAAAAGAATCTGAAAAAGCATGAATATCTGTGAAAATAAATAGTTTTCTTTAAAAAAAAAAAAAAAGTGGAACCAGAGACACACACATGGGCTTTACGTAAAGAAGAAAGATGTTCACCACTTCAAATGCATCAGCACAGAACCAATGACTCTTCACTACATGAAGAACAGTAATACTGTATCACACAAAGAAAATGACAGTGCTCCAGGAATTCAGAAAGGCAGTTCAATGAACTCGGGAATAAAATAAATGAACAGAAGGAATACTTTGCCAAAGAGACTGAAACACTAAAAAAGAGTCAAATAGAAATTCTGCCGCTGAAGGACTCAATAAACAGAAAAAAGAGTGCATTAGAAAGTATTAGAAATAGAGCAGACCACATGGCAGAGAGAATTAGTCAGTTTGAAGATAGAAATCTAGAAATAATAGACGCAAAAGTGGAAAGAGAATGAAAAAATGCGGAAATTCTGTAACAAGTATCTGACTCCTTTAGGAAAGGCATTAGGGTAATGGGTTTCCCAGAAGGAAAAGAGCAGAAGAAGGGAGCAATTTATTTAAAGAAATGATAGCTGAGAATTTCTTAAGCCTGAGCAAGGAACTTGACATTTAAGTTCATGAAGCAAACTGGTTGCTTTGAATATTTGCCTGACTGATGAAAGACGCAGTTGCAAAAATCCGTTTGTTGACCATTTAATGACAGATTGTTTTTAAAATTCTTTAAAACTGTTTAGCAGGGTTTATCTATTTAGGAAGATTTTTTTTTTCCACTGAAATTATATAGCAGTTTATTCTGTCAAACTCAGGTTTTCTCAGAAAAAAAATTCTATCAAAACTCCTAAATATTTAGCAAGAGAGGACCTGAATTGCATTAGGATGGCTGCTTCCTTACTTTGGGGTTATAATCACTGTTATTGTAGACTTACTGTGGCTTCTCACAGCCTTGAAGACAGTTTGGAGAAGGAAAAAATGCAAATGATTTCAAAGTTCTCTTCCATGGACAATATGCAGTTTCTGGGAAATCAGTCCAAATACATTCAAACCAAGAAACTATGTCTGGAATCATTTAGTCACTGAGTTTGGCTTTTGGTTTCAGTTTCCTTCAGCGACATTTCAAAAACCCCTTTCACGGTGAGTTTCCGTTTCATATTCTAATCCTTTGTCCTCTGGCAGAATGGGGTAAAGAGAAAAGAAATCCCTGGGATTGGTAAGGAAAAAAGATATCAGAAACCAACACAAATAAGCTAAGAGAAGGAGCAAGAACTCAAGTTTTCAATGAAGCAGCTTTCTTAACAGCTCCAAAAGATTTCTGCTACTGAATTTACAGTTAAGGTAATACCAGGGGAAGGGTGGGGAAATGTTTGCAAGGGTCAGGATGCTTTTTTGTGGAACAGTAGGAGAAAGAGAGGGTGGGACGAGTTGAGAAAGTAGCATAACATATATACAATATCATGTGTAAAATAGATAGCTAGAGGGAAATTGCCGTATAACACGGGGAGCCCGGCCTGGCGCTCTGTGACAACCTAGAGGAGTGGGATGAAGGGAGGGGAGGGAGGCTCCACTGGGAGGGTCTATATATAAATATATATAAAATTATGACTGATTAGCATTATTGTATAGCAGAAACCAACACAACATTGTAAAGCAATTTTCTCCATTTAATAATAGTCTGTTCATGGTACGATGCAGCTGAGCTCGATGTGGACTGTCAGAACCCCATTAAAGGTAAATTGTGGTGATGTCAGCCAGGCAGCAGAATTCATTGTCAGTTCCTTTTGTTTATGGCTGAACTAGACAGGAGCATGTTCGGGGACGGAGAGTGTGAAATGTCTTCATCCTGTTTTTCTTTCTTTGCCACCTTATGACTCATGGGGATTGTAACTGCCACTTAAATTACCTTTGTCTTTGATAAAACCTGATTAAGATCCTTCAAATTGCAGCCTGAAGTTTTCAAGAACTATGTATATTTCTTATTTTTATTTATTTTCTTGAGAAACAACATTGAATGAGATGTAATGTAAAGGCTTGCTTACATTAAGAACAAAAGAGAAAAAGGAAAAAAGTTGAATCCCAGAATGTAGAATGAAACAAGGCTTCATGAAAATGGCTATACATTTTATTCCTAGTGTTGTACTTTGTTTGAAGATGGATTTCTTTGTTCAGAAAGAATCCTAAATTAATTAGCTTTGATTTCTTGACACCCTCTCATTCCTTAAGGCCTTTTGTGCTTTGTATTGTTTCTGCTACTCTATTGATTTTACTATTAAGAATCACTTAATATAACAGTTGCCCTCCTTGAGCACTTAAAACCGTCTGGCAATTTTGTTCACTCCTTGGAACTCTCTCCTTTGAATGTATTATTGTTGTGAAAGGTTGTTGTTGAATCACGCGAATACACCGGGATTCTTGGCCCCCGGAGGAGAAGAATTCAATCCGGGGCCAGAGACGAGGCTTGATCGCTCAGAGCTTTTGTGTAGTAAAGTTTTATTAAAGTATAAAGGAGATAGAGAAAGCTTCTGACATAGGCATCAGAAGGGGGCAGAAAGAGTACCCGCTTGCTAGTGTTAACAATGAAGTTATATACTCTCCAGTGAATCCAAAGAATGTCGAGGTTGTAAAGACCTCATCAGACCTACTCCCATAATTTACATTTTAAGATAACACTGTCCTCAGGCAAGATACATCCTTGTAAAGACCAGGTCTACTCCCATAATTAACATTTTAAGATAACAGAATTAGCCAGAAGGTTTAATCCAAAGACTGTCCTTAATCCAGAGACTGTCCTCAGGCAGGATACATTATTGTTATATAATCCTAAGGAATGTGGAGAAAGAAAAAAAGTTTGTCCTTTCTTCCACCTTGAGAATTCCAGACCCCTCTCTCCTTGGGAACCCCTAGACTTCCTATCAACCTGCCTAGGAAATGACTCTCTCAGTTGTAGCCACGCATTCCGGAAAACAAACTCACTCAGAAGGGCAATGCAGATAGTGGAGTGCAGTTTATTACACCGGCAGGCCCAAGGCAGAGTCTCCTTTTAGCCAAGGACCCTGACCAGTTTTTGTGAAAACCTTGTATACCCTAAGTGCACAAACCCGCCTCCCCAATTCCCTGAAACTAGTCTGAACAAAGGAAAAAGAAAGATACAATCAAAGTTAACCCATGATTCATATGCCTTAAGCCTAGGTAGTTAACAATGGACAATTATCAATAGGCTTGTGGTCAGACCCTAATAAGCACAATAGAATGTATGATTCTATTAGGTTACACAGATAATTAGGGTATTCTTTAAGGCAGCAGAGAGTCTAGGTACAAGCCCTGGGGCTCTTCCTTCTGGGGGCCAGGTTTTCCAGTTGGTTTGTTGTTTCCATAGATACTGGGTATATAGCTCAAAGTCCACAGTCTGGCCCAAGATGGAGTCTTGCTTTCAAGATAGAGCCTGTTCTGTGTGTTTCCTCCTTCATTATCATGGCACATACTTTGCACATCTCCTTCTTGTTTGATTTCCATTTTTCTCCTTTATAAGAGCTTTTCCTCTACAAATTCAAACCAAAAACAACACAGAGCAAAGTGAAGGCAAACAACAATAACAAAAGCACACATCATAAACTGAGTTATGATAGCAGAGCGACAGTTACATATGAGGCTCAAACACAATGAATCTGCAAAGATGTTTTGGAGGCTGGGTTATTCGATTAACATTAAAGATGCTACCCAGATAACATTTTAACATATAAAATACTTCCACTAGTATAAATACATGGCCCTGATGTTATTTATTAAGTGGCCTGAAAATTCAGACAAATTCATTTCCTTTCTCATTAGTGACATTATCCCATAGCAAGAGATCTGATAAGCTCTCAAAATCTACAAATAAATTTTGATTGTTTATCTTCTGTTTTTCTAGATAATTGTTGTAAGTCAGGTCTCCATATCTTTCTAATTTAAAAATGATTGTGATTCCTGCTATAAACAAATCAGACAATAGGACTCAACAAACATAAGATGCCAATATTGCTTTGGAAATGGGTTAAAGTAAAAAGAGATCTGGCCTTTGGTAATGTAAAGTTTTGTGGAATCCTCTCTTTTTGGATCTGGCTTGGACTGGGCATTTCTGGCTCCCATGTCCTCGGGCTATGTCATTTGCAATGGATCTCTTATCTGCTCCCAAGCAGTTTCTATTTATTTGTCACCTGGATAATCTCTCTTCACACTTTTCAAAAAAGGAATTTTTACATTAGCTAACAAGGGAATCCAGACCTTTTTATTGTAGGATATCCCTTTAAAAAAAGGCAAGCAGATGGTGAGATTTTAGCTTCTGTTGTAAATAATCGCTTCTAAAATGGATGATAATCATTCTTTATAATATGGCAAGGCAGAAAAGCAAGCATTTGTTTACATTTCAGATAGCTTTAAAACTGTTTTATTGGGGATTCTTTAGGTTACAAGAATTAACATTAAGAAATTAGAAAATAGTTGTTACAGTGAAGGCAGTTTGGGGAACCAGTTGGGGTGTCAGGGATACCAATTGATGATTTTCAATGGGCCATTCTGCAGAGCTATTAAGTCCAGACATACTAAACAAAAAAGAAAACACTGCTACAAGAGTTCTCAATTGCTAAAATTGAATCATATATATATATATATACACATTCAAATATAACTTTTCAAATTATAGAAAGTGCCCTGAGTGAATAGGAAAAAAGGCTTTATTTTAGCAAGCAGCATCAAAATTATGAATAATAGAATTCAAGGAATCTCACACATATTTAGGTTTTTATACATTTTATTCCATAATCTGAATCTTATAATGATTAAGTGTTAAAATATTTTCCCTCACTTTCTCATTCATAAAATGGTCACTCATTGAAGTTTTGATTGAATAATACATATTAATAGTTATATAAAAATTCTTTAAAAGTGAAGCTTTAAAAAGTAAACAATTACTATTTGCTAGACAATGGTACTTAAGGACCTGGCAGGATTTACTTTAATGCACTTTGGCTGGACATAGTCCTAAATTAGAGAAAAGCAGGTTAATATTGGGTCAAGGAAAAAAGTGTAAAAGAACAAATAGTGGTCATAAAGATTCAATCTGGGGATCCAGGGAGATACAGACTAAGAAACATAAGCAAGACAAAAGCCAATGGAGAAAAATGAGACTCAAACTAGCAGTAGTTTAGACTCAGAAAATGCTTTTCTATACATTCACCAAATACTTAAGAACCAGTGGGGCAGCCTCTAGTATAACTCTGAAGGGCCTCATTTCAGTTCAGTAGCTCAATCATGTACAACTCTTTGCAACCCCATGGACTACAAAACGGCAGGCTTCCCTGTCCATTACCAACTCCAGGAGCTTGCTCAAACTCACATCCATTAAGTTGGTGATGATGTTCAACCATCTCATCCTCTGTCATCCCCTTCACATCCTGCCTTCAATCATTCCCAGCATCAGGGTCTTTTCCAGTGAGTCAGTCTTCTCATCAGGTGTCCAAAGTATTGGAGTTACAGCTTTAGCATCAGTCCTTCCAATGAATATTCAGGACTCATTTCCTTTAGCATTGACTGGTTTGATCTCCTTGCAGTCCAAGGGACTCTCAAGAGTCTTCTCCAACACCCCAGTTCAAAAGCATTAATTCTTCAGTGCTCAGCTTTCTTTATAGTCCAATTCTCACATCCATACATAACTACTGGAAAAACCATAGCTTTGACTAGACAAATATTTTTCAGCAAAATAATGTCTCTGCTTTTTAATATGCTGTCTAGGTTTGTCATAGCTTTTCTTTCTTCCAGGAGCAAGCATCTTTTAATTTCATAGCTGTAGTCACCATCTGCAGTGATTTTGAAGCCCCCAAAATAAAGTCTCTCATTGTTTCCCCATCTATTTGCCAGAAAGTGATGGGACCAGATGCCATGATCTTAGTTTTCTGTATGTTGAGTTGTAAGCCAACTTTTTCACTGTCCTCTTTCACTTCCATCAAGAGGCTCTTTAGTTCTTTGTTTTCTGCCATAAGGGTGGTGTCATCTGCATATCTGAGGTTATTGATATGTCTTCCAGCAATCTTGATTCCAGCTTGTGCTTCAGCCAGCCAGGCATTTCACATGATGTACTCTGCATGGAAGTTAAATAAGCAGGGTAACAATATATAACCTTGACGTACTCCTTTCCCCATTTGAAACTAGTCTGTTATTCCATGTCCAGTTTTAACTGCTGCTTCTTGACCTGCATACCGATTTCTCAGGAGGCAAGTCAGGTGGTCTGGTATTCCCATCTCTTGAAGAATTTTCCACAGTTTGTTGTGATCCACGCAGTCAAAGGATTTGGCATAGTCAATAAAGCAGAAGTAGAAGAAGGCTGAGTGCTGAAGAACTGATGCTTTTGAACTGTGGTGTTGGAGAAGACTCTTGAGAGTCCCTTGGACTGCAAGGAGATCCAACCAGTCCATTCTGAAGGACATCAGCCCTGGGATTTCTTTGAAGGCAATGATGCTGAAGCTGAAACTCCAATACTTTGGCCACCTCATGCGAAGAGCTGACTCATTGGAAAAGACTCTGATGCTGGGAGGGATTGGGGGCAGGAGGAGAAGGGGGTGACAGAGGATGAGATGGCTGGATGACATCACTGACTTGATGGACGTGAGTCTGAGTGAACTCCGGGAGTTGGTGATGGACAAGGGAGGCCTGGCATGCTGCGATTCATGGGGTCGCAAAGAGTCGGACATGACTGAGCGACTGAACTGAACTGAACTGAGATGTTTTTCTGGACCTCTTTCTTTTTCGATGATCCAGAGGATGTTGGCCATTTGATCTCTGGTTCCTCTTTCTTTTCTAAAAAGAGCTTGAACATCTAGGAGTTCATTGCTTACGTACTGTTGAAGCCTGGCTTGGAGAATTTTGAGCATTATTTTGCTAGCATGTGAGATGAGTGCAAATGTGTGGTAGTTTGATGTTCTTTGGCATTGCCTTTTTTGGGATGGGAATGAAAACTGCTCTTTTCCAGTTCTGTGACCACTGCTGAGTTTTCCAAATTTACTGGCATATTAAGTGCAGCACCTTAACAGCATCATCTTTTAGGATTTGAAATAGCTCAGCTAGAATTCCATCACCTCCACTAGCTTTGTTCATGTTGATGCTTCCTGAGGCCCACTTAACTTCGTATTCCAGGATGTCTGTCTCTAGGTGAGTGATCACACCATCGTGATTATTTGGGTCATGAAGATCTTTTTTGTATTGTTCTTCTGTGTATTCTTGCCATCTCTTCTTAACATCTTCTGCTTCTGTTAGGTCCATATCATTTCGGTCCTTTATTGTGCCCATCTTTGCATGAAACTTTCCCTTGGTATCTCTAATTTTCTTGAAGAAATCTCTAGTCTTTCCCATTCTATTGTTTTCCTCTATTTCTTTGCACTGATCACTGAGGAAGGCTTTCTTATCTCTCCGTGCTATTCTTTGGAACTCTGCGTTCAAATGGGTATACCTTTCCTTTTCTCCTTTGCCTTTCACTTCTCTTCTTTTTTCAGCTATCTGTAAGCTCTCCTCAGACAACCATTTTGCCCTTTTGTATTTCTTTTTCCTGGGGATGGTCTTGATCACTGCCTCCTGTACAATGTCATGAAACTCCATCCATAGTTCTTCCAGCACTCTATCAGATCTAATCCCTTGAATCTATTTGTCACTTCCACCCTATAATCGGAAGGGATTTGATTTAGGTCATACCTGAATTGTCTAGTGGTTTCCCAACTTTCTTCAATTTAAGTCTGAATTTGCAATAAGGAATTCATGATCTGAGCCACAGGCAGCTCCTAGTCTTCTTCTTCTTCTTCTTCTTTTTTTTTTTTTTTTTCGCTGACTGTATAGAGTTTCTCCATCTTTGGCTTCAAAGAATATATTGAATCTGATTTCAGTATTGATCATCTGGTGATGTCCATGTGTAGAGTCTTCTCTTGTGTTGTTGGGTCTAGGACTTCTCTTATTTGAAGGGCTTGGACTTATTTATTATGACCCTTTTATCTATCTTTTTATTTATTATTATTCACTTATTCAGAAACTTAGACCATCTGAGGAGAAGTATGTCTACAGGTTGAGGAAGTAAAATGACTTTTCTCTGCTTTAAGAATAGAAACTTCAGTCTATCCCATGTCTTTCCTTGAACATCAGGTGACACCATGGACATGGCCCCATTGAGTCACATGCCAGAACCCTTGTGCCTCATTGAAAACACTAATGGGCCACTGCTGGTTAATCCAGAAGCTCTGAAGATCCTGTCTGCCATCAGGCAGCCTGTTGTGGTGGTGGCTATCGTGGGCCTCTACCGCACAGGCAAGTCCTACCTGATGAACAAGCTGGCTGGGAAGAACAAGGGTGAGTGACACCAGCAGAGCCCAGCCAAGTCCCTTCTGTCTACCCACACTCCCTGTGTGCAGCATGGTGATGTGAGGAGAGAAAGTTAGAGACCTGGGAGGAATATTGAAAGCTAATGCTTGGCTCAAATTTAGCTAATGGTCTTCTGGGAGATGAAAGGTAGAGTTCTGCTTCTGACATATCACCTCATTTTTCCCCTCAGTATCTACTTAGAAAAATTACAGTACTTTCCAATTATAAGAAGACATGAATGAAATAACTTCTACATGTGTATTTATAAGTGACTAAATTTTGATAGTATAATATTCTTGCAAAAAAAGAAATGTCAAATTTCCAGCCCTATGGTACTTGGCATTCTTATTATCGCATTCCTCTATTGTAATTCAGATCACAATACAGAGTTATATTTTCTGCCATATCCTTGCCTTGCTTTCCTTAAATGGTAGCTCACTGATTAAGACAGTCTCCAGTTTCCAGATCCACTCCTCTATTACAGCGTCTCAATTCCCCCTGTAGGATTCTCAGTTGGATCTACAGTGCAGTCTCACACGAAGGGCATCTGGATGTGGTGTGTGCCTCACCCCAAGAAACCAAACCACACCCTGGTTCTTCTTGACACTGAGGGACTCGGAGACGTAGAGAAGGTAAGAAACAAGAATTTCTTTTTAATCAACCTCCTCATCCCTGAACACTCTTTACATGGGGAGACTTTTTTTTTTTACTTCTACTTGAACAGGGTATATGTTTTTTCCCCTTTTTGTTTTTAATAGTCAAATTTTAGAAACCTGAAGTGAGAAAAATAGGTGTGAAAGCCAGAATCACAATTGGGAGACTGTGCTAATGTGGAGCTAGGCAGTTAACCGAACTGAAGAGAGAGATGTGCAAAAAAAGTCACCGTCATGAGTGACCCTGCAGAGGCCAGAGGTTAGCAGTGGGCTTCAGGGCAGCAAAACTTGAGTCCAAATCAGGATCCTAGTACTTGCAGCTCTTAAGACTTTGACAAGCAAGATAAGTCTCCTCAAATCTCCTATTTCCCCTTTGGTCTCATCCATTTTATCATTTGCACAGGAGATGCATGTTATTTTCCCACTTCTATCTGGCAAGAAAAAAAGCCTTGATTTGTAGTACTTTCCAGTTTTCTAAGTGCTCCCATCACAGCTGACTCCAAGCTACCAAAGTGAAGTCACTAAACTCAAGGCTCAGAAAAGGTGTACACAACCAGCTGTTGTAAGCTGGTATGAGCTGGCTTGAGCACAAAACGGGATCTTTCCCTTGTACTTCTCTTGTTTTTCATGTCTTCATTTTGCTTTTGATTTACCACAATTCAAAATGATCAACCCATTTTTGCTTTAGTTTACTTACCTGTAACATAGAGACAGTGGTTAGAACCTTATTCTCACAGCATTGTTTTTGAGTATCAGATAAGATCAGTAATATGAACTTCCCTGTGTGTAATAGTTACTCAATAAAATAGATGCATGTATTATGCATACAGACCAACTTTGTTTTACACAGTTGAAAATCTTGATTTTAACTACTCTGGTGACCTTCATTAACTTTGACTATCGATTTTGCAAATACCTAACCAGTTATAAGAGGGACTGATAAGTTAACAAAATATGGTTTTATATAAAATTATCAATGCTAATGACAGAACTAAATTTCCCATGTTTCTCACAACCATTTTAGTTTGTCTTGTTTAACATTTGTAGATCAAGGGTCTATTTTTAGCAACTGCTCATATGGGAGTGCCATGAGCCATGACTGAAATTTATTCTGACTTTTAGGGTGACAAGACAAATGACAGCCATATATCTGTACTGGCACTACTATTGTGTAGTACTTTTGTATACAACACCATGAACAAAATTGACCAGGGAGCTATTGACCTCTTGCAGTATCCTTTTGTGGCCCAGGATGGTACCAAAGCCAGAAAGAATTCCTCCATTCACCAGCTCATGAGTCCTTGTGTATCAAACACAAAGGTGAAAACTCTGTGAACATTAAAAGAACAAGACAAAGTCCTTATGTTTACTGAATGAAATGGGGACTTGGTTACAACCCAAAGAGAATATAAAAGCATATAAAGGCATGGAATTAAATATGGCTCAGATGCAGTCCTATTTCCAAAAGTTTTCCTTAATTGCATCTCAGCTATGTGACAGAACTGTCACATCTGCTCAGAATAGATACCTCACCTAATCTTAACAGGGTAGATGATGCAGCTGACTTTGTGAGAATCTGTCCAAACTTAGTGTGGACTCTGAGAGATTTCTACCTTGGCCTGGAAGCAAATGGGCAACTCATCACAGCAGATGAATATCTGGAGAATTCACTGAGGCCAAAGCAAGGTAAGGGACTCCAATTTTGGAAAGAGGGAGAAAAATAGCACAAGAAGTTATCTCTTATATGTTGCTGGTTAAACTTATAGTTTCTTATATTTACTCAGCTGACTAAACGACCACATAGTATTAATAATACTATGTATTAATAGTATTATATACATAGTATAAATAATACTATTAATAACAGTTAATAACTAAGTAGTTATTATAATTGATCAATAATAATTATTTTAATCACTGTAATTAAATTAATTATTTTAATTAATTATTAATACTATTAATAATACACAATACTAATAATACTATTAATTGTATTGTTAATAATTAATACTATTAATTTAAACAAACTAATAAAGTCCATATTAAATTATATTATTCCCTGTTCTTGAGCAAATTACTTTTCCATTTTCCTTTCCCTGTTTGATCACCTTTTAAGCTTTTGCTTTGGTTTGTGAAAATGTAGTGAAGTAAATAACATCAGGGAGTGAAAATGAAAGTCATTCAGTTGTGTTCGACTTTTTGTGACCTCTTGGACTGTACAGTCAGTGGGATTCTCCAGGCCAGAATACTGGAGTGGGTAGCCTTTCCCTTCTTCAGGGGATCTTTGTAACCTGGGATTGAACCCAGGTCTCCCACATTGCAGGTAGATTCTTTACCAGCTAAGCCACAAGGGAAGCCCAGCATCAGGTAGAGGGCATATTTATTTGTGGGAAATAGATTAAAATGAATGTTAATTTGATACTAAATAAATCCTATTTTTCCCTCCAAAGGCACCAACCAGCATCTTCAAAATTTTAATCTGCCCCGTCTGTGTATACAGAAATTCTTTCCAGTAAAGAAATGCTTTATTTTTGACTTGCCCACTCACCAGAAGAAGCTTGCCCAGCTTGAGACACTACATAATGATGATCTGGATCCTAAGTTTGTACAACAAGTGGCAGAATTCTGTTCCTACATCTTTAGCCATTCCAAGACTAAAACTCTTTCAGGAGGCATCAAGGCCAGTGGATCTCGTGAGTACCTTTTCAAGGGTTTTCCTTCAATTCAAAATAGAGAATGAAAGCACTGTTGTAATTTTTCCTTCTACTGTCAATGCTAAAAACGCATAGTTAGATACTACCAAGAAAATCATAGGTATCATATTTATTAAATATTTCCAAAAATATTTCTAGATGTTTTTAGTAATGCTTGCAAAATAAGATAAAATAGGAAGAATAATCTGAAAAAAATGTCAAGTTAAAAAAGTTCTGCCTATAAATGATCCACTGTTGAACTAGACTAACCCACATGGGTTGGCAGCACTTATTCCACCAATACAGTGAGTACTTGTTAAGTGCCACAGCCTTAGATAGGCAGAAAATGGGAAGACATACATTGTAGAAATGGAACATACTTAACATAAACATTAAACAAACAGATGCCCAGATTGTCTAAAACCCTTCAAGAAATCTAAGCAGACTTCTCAATCCAATTGTTCCTAAATACTCTATGTCTTGGAACTTTGTAAATTATTGTGTGTTAGTCACTCAGTCGTGTCCAGCTCTTTGCGACCCCAAGGACTATAGCCCACCAGGCTCCCCTGTCCATGGAATTTACCAGGCAAGGATACTGGACTGGGTTGCCATTTCCTTCTCCAGGGCATCTTCCCAACCCAGGGATCGAACCCGGGTCTCCTGCATTGTAGGCAGATGCTTTACAGTCTGAGCTAGGGAAGTCCGTATTGTAAATTATTGCTACAATCTAAAGGGAAGATGAGTGGAAACACAAGGAGGCAAAGGATGAGGAGCATAAACAGGAAAGTTCCAAAAAAGAGTAAGGTGACCTGGTCTAATTTGCCTACTTTGTGCTTTTTCAGGTGAGGGTAACACTCACCAGCTTTACATGTTCAAGTGGATGACAAAAGGGAATTTTGAAGGGAATAGAAATCTGAGGAAGAGAGAAAGAAAGGGAAGAGTAAACAGGCAAAAGGTCTACAGTATTCTAAATAAATGAATACACACAACTTTGTATAACCATCTCCTCATTGCTCAATTAGAAAGTGATGAAATGTAGGTCATCACACAAATCTTCAATTTTCTCCTTTGAACACTTTCTTTTCTCAGAGAATGAAAGATCTGTCTTCTTGATCACATAATTTCCCAAAGGAACTTACTTGGGCCATTTGAACACTGTGCAGAAGGCTGAATATGCTAAATTAACATTTTCAGAATTAGTTCAGAGCATGTCCTTTTTCTCTGCAAATAATTCAAGCATCTCTTCCCCCTGTGAAGATCTAGAGAACCTAGTGCAGACCTATGTCAATGCCATCAACAGTGGGGATCTGCCCTGCATGGAAAGTGAAGTCCTGACCTTGGCCCAGATTAAGAACTTGGCTGCAGTGCAAAAGGCCATTGCCCATTATGACCAGAAGATGGGCCAGAAGCTGCAGCTGCCCACAGAAACCTTTCAGGAACTGCTGGACCTGCACAGGGCCAGTGAGAAAGAGGCCATTGAAGTCTTCATGAAGAACTCTTTCAAGGATGAGGACCAAGGGTACCAGAAAAAATTAGAGGTAATTAAGTTTTTTGCTATAGTTCATGGGACTTAGGGGCAATAAATGGAGAAGGCAATGGCACCCCACTCCAGTACTCTTACCTGGAAAATCCCAGGGACAGAGGAGCCTGGTGGGCTGCTGTCTATGGGGTCGCACAGAGTTGGACACGACTGAAGCGACTTAGCAGCAGCAGCCGCAGCAGCAGGGACAATAAAAGGCAAAATGTTGCTATGCAATACAAAATGTGGACTTAAGAAAAACAATTCTTACTAGACAGAGAGATAATGACTATCACTTGTGTGACCAAGATTTCACTATTATTCTGAAGACAAGTAACAACAAAAAGCATATAACTACCCTGGACCCAACTGTTGTTGTCATTATTTAGTCTTAAGTCATGTCCTACCTTTTTCAACCCCATGGACTGTAGCCCTCCTGGCTCCTCTGTCCATGGGTTTTCCCAGACAACAGTACTGGAGAGGGTTGCCATTTCCTTCTCCAGGGGATCTCTTCCCAACATAGGGATCAAACCCACATCTCCTGCATTGCAGGTAGATTCTTTATTACTGAGCCACCAGGGAAGCCCCTAGACCCTTTAGATTCTGAAAGTTTCACACACAGATAACTCATCTTATTATGTTACACCCATGGACTAGTTTTTCAAAGCAATCTTATCCCTTAAAAAATTGTATTCATAAAGTATTAACTTTCCTTTTTTATTAATCAAGCATACAGAATTGCCAAACGCTCTACTAAAAGATTATCTCCTCAGGTTTAATAGCATATGCTCATTATTCAGGCCAATTACCCATTCTACCTCCTCACTGGAAATCCCAGACCCAAAATAATATTGAAACAATAGTAACACAGTAGGTTGCATTTAAAATTAGGGCTTGAGGCTAGAGATCTGTAGTCTGAAGATTCTATCTAAAGCAGAAGAGGCAAAAGAAAGGGATGTCCAGAGACTTCAGATACAAAAGTAAAGTCACTTTTCTACAGTGTATTATCCATGGAACTTTTTTACAATAGGTTTGGTAGAAAGAATATAGTATTGCTTGTAGTCTTAGAGATTCTCTTTGTGAATCATTTCTAAAAATACTGAAGTGTTGGTAATACCTTTTCCATGGGCCTTTGTCCCCTTAAAGATGCAGCTAGCAGCCAAACAGAATGACTTTCATGAACGAAACTTGGAGGCATCACAGAATCGTTGCTCAGCTTTACTGCAGGATATTTTTCATCCTCTAGAAGAAAATGTGAAGCAAGGGGTTTATTCAAAACCCGGGGGCCATTGTCTCTTCATTCAGCAGAGAGATGAGCTGAAGGCAAAGTACAATCAGGAGCCCAGGAAAGGAATACAGGTATCCTTGGTTTTATGTATTAATTATGGGGGGCTTGTTGGGGGGGTTCTTCTTTGAAAATTCAATGACAACAGGCAGGAAGACTAATAATTGTGGAATTGAACTAGACTTTTGTGATGAAAGTGAAAGAAGAGAGTGAAAAAGTTGGCTTAAAGCTCAACATTCAGAAAACGAAGATCATGGCATCTGGTCCCATCACTTCATGGGAAATAGATGGGGAAACAGTGTCAGATTTTATTTTGGGGGGCTCCAAAATCACTGCAGATGGTGATTGCAGCCATGAAATTAAAAGATGCTTACTCCTTGGAAGGAAAGTTATGACCAACCTAGATAGCATATTCAAAAGCAGAGATATTACTTTGCCAACAAAGGTCCGTCTAGTCAAGGTTATGGTTTTTCCAGTGGTCATGTATGGATGTAAGAGTTGGACTGTGACGAAAGATGAGTGCCGAAGAATTGATGCTTTTGAACTGTGGTGTTGGAGAAGACTCTTGAGAGTCCCTTGGACTGCAAGGAGATCCAACCAATCCATCCTAAAGGAGATCAGTCCTGGGTGTTCGTTGGAAGGACTGATGCTGAAGCTGAAACTCCAAAACTTTAGCCACCTGATGAGAAGAGCTGACTCATTGGAAAAGACCCTGATGCTGGGAGGAATTGGGGGCAAGAGGAAAAGGGGACAACAGAGGATGAGATGGCTGGATGGCATCACTGACTCTATGGATGTGAGTTTGAGTGAACTCCGGGAGTTGGTGATGGACATTGAGGCCTGGCGTGCTACAATTCATGGGGTCACAAAGAGTCGGACACGACTGAGCAACTGAACTGAACTGAATCATTTTTTACTTCTGATTATATTTTTTCGGGTTCTTAGGCTGAAGAAGCTCTTCAGAAATATTTAGAGTCCAAGGAGTCTATGAGTGTTACCATTTTGCAGACAGACCTGGCTCTCACAGCAATGGAAAAGGAGATGGAAGGTGAGGAAAAAATGGGGAAAAAAAATGCAACACAGAAATTCTACACATTTTAAGTTAATTTGACCTGGTTAAACCTGAGATCATTAAACTAGAGCTAGAATGGCAAAGATGTACCATTCTTAGCTCCTCAGTCTATACCTGAATAGGGCATAAACCCTCAGCTACCATATGATTACATGCAGGGAGAAAAAATGACCAAGGAAATTTTACCTATGAAGTAGCGGCAATAACAAATAAGGGAGTGGGGGCAGAAGGAAGGGTACTTTAATCCTAGAGAGGTTCGTCATTTTCTTCCTCTCCGAGGTAGGTATAACGGAAGAGTTTATAAAGGCTGAAGCACAAAGGCTGATGGAAAGTCTAATGCAGCATCAGCAAATGATGGAGTCGAGGAAGATATTTCATCAGGAACAAGTGAGACTAATGGAGACAAACAGAGTATACCAGGAGGCACTGCAACAGAGGGCCATGGAACGTCAGCTCCAGGTACTCATCAATTATTTCATCTCTGGATTTTAATCACACTCCCCTCTCTGTATCAATGAGAACACGAAGCACCAACAACGTGGAAGAGGCAGCATAAGACTGTAGCCTAGGGCAAAGACTCTGGAATCAAATAGCATGGGTGAGAAACCCAGCTCCACCTTACTAAATATATTGTTTGGAAATAGTTATATTAATATTACTTATTTTATAGGGCTATTTTGAAGCTTAAATGAGTCAATATTTGAGTTTAGAATGGTGCTTGGCACAGCATAAGCACTGTAATTTGTTAAGCAAAATCCAAGGACATTTCTAACCCACAGTAATTAGTCTTTTTGTTATTTTGTTCATTTTTCTAGCTAGTCTTTTCTTTTGGTCATAGATTACCTTGTTAAATTAATCTCATATTACTATGTCCAAACCCCTGTCTTTACCTTAATTGTTGCTGGTTCTGAAGGCTTGCTTGCAGAGTTTGTTTCATCCAGTCCTCTGCTATTATTATCACTCAGTTGGCAGTAGTTCCTATCTACCAAGCACTGTACAAAGCACCATACATACATTCTTTAACCTAGTCTATTCAGTGAATCAGGGCCATTATGCCCCATCTTTCTGATTAGAAAAATTAAGTTCCAAAGAGATAATTAATGCCACTATCACACAGCCTAGCAAATTATCAAAACAGCCTTCCCAGTGGGTTGGATTTGCAATGCTTTCATATCTACAAACCTAGTTGTACATTCTTCTGTGAACACCCTTAGGAGACAAAGGGCATCCTCCCCATCATGGCTGATCTACCTGTAGGTTCTTGTTTTCCAAGAACTGTTTCAAGACAATTTTGAGATTATAGACCCGCACTGAAGGGCAGTATTTTCAATCTAGGGGTTCGGATCTCATTCTTACCTTCTATTTTAACCCCATGACTGTGGAGACATGGAACAAATTCCCTTATCTAAGGCTCAGAGTCATCACCTGATTGAGGATATCACCTAGACCACCTAGTTGAACTTTTGTATTGAGTTATAGTTATGATATTCATAATGGATAAAACGTGCATTTTACTAATTTCAACCTCTCCTTGTAATACTAGATCTGATGTTCCTTTGTGTGTGCATGAGAACTGAAGTCAAGATGTGATTCAGATTGCTTCAGGACAAAGGGAGAAGGGGCCTTAGGATATAATTCTTGGGATACCAATATTTCAGGGATTGAGAGATGATGTTTCTGCAGCTATAGGAACAGACCGGGAAGAAGAATTACACAAGTAGGAAACCAAGAGTAAGAGGTAAAATGGATATGAATGGAAAGGAGGAATTAGGGACTATCTTTTACTACTGATTGTTTAAAATAAGTAAGGGAAAGTCAGTGACTGGGACTTTCTATAAACAATGATCTGGACACCACTTTTTGCTCAGCTCTTTCATTTTATGTATCACTCTTTAGGAAGAGGTTAAAAAGCTCAAGGAGAAATTGCAAGCTGAGAACAGAAAACTTCATGATGAACTCCAGAATCTTCTGAGGAATGACTCACCAGATGATACATGCCTCTTACTCTAAAGAGCTAAAACACTAGAATTTCATTTACTTGTTCATTTTCACCAAAGACACAAAGGAACAAGAAGCTATAGAACTTGACACAATCATCATTTAAATAAACTTCATGATATTTATATTGAACTTTTGTATTGAATTATTAAGTTATGATACTCAATGGGTAAAACGTGCATTTTACTAATTTCGTAGTAAATGCACCAATAGTTTAAGTATTGATTGCTTCCTTAAAAAGATTATGACTTTTATTATAAAGGAAATTTTATCATTACCTTTTGGCAGTGATATTGGGCAGTTTCTATCAGGGAAACTTTCTCTTGAACCTCTAATTTTCCATATTTTTCTCAGTGGGGATTGGAAGTGACCTGGAGTGGAGAGTGTTTCTATAATAACCCAAGTCACATGGGTCTTGATTGAACTCAGGTGGACGTCACTTTTGCCAAATGGTTTTGTGCTGGAGGCCATCAGGGAGAAGCATCGATGATAAAAAAACAACAAAAGCTAACCTAGCTTCTTAGTGCAGACAGTATACAATGAATGGTTCCCAACTGGATAGAGGACACTCAGTTTATGGGCAATTATATGATTCCTGGTCATGGTTGGTAGACGATCTGCTTAGATTATTCTAAGCTATAAGCAAATAACATCATAATGAAACACAAGTACTCTAGAAGATGGAAAGAACTACCAGCATGGAAATTATGTCAAAAGCTGAAAAGCTAAAGAAGTCTAACCTTCCTTCTATCCTCACCAAGGGGATAACTTAAATAGGATATTTTATATTATGAACCAATTACTATTGGATTTTGTTTATAATCCTTTAAGTCTGTAAATAAACAGTATAAGGAATGCAACATAATGTGACAAACAATATGATGGGGCTTATTTAATTTTAAGCCCCAAATGTTGGCATTTAATTTTGAGCCTTGCTTACAGTACTAAAATTAAATGAGTGTAATTGCTTGCAATCATATATGAAAACCTACTGATTTTTTTATTAAAAACTATAGGTTATAAAAATATATGCATATGTATATATATTTTAACTGTAAATAACCATAAAATTTTTAAAAATAATTCTACCACTTTGGCTTTTTTTCTCCCAATAGTTACATCTTCAGGGATTTCAGTATTTCTGTAAAATGACTGAAAATTATTTTAATAGTAAAAAATTAAATATTTTCTTATACATTTTATTGGAGAAGGCAATGGCACCCCACTCCAGTACTCTTGCCTGGAAAATCCCATGGACAGAGGAGCCTGGTGGGCTACAGTCCACGGGGTTGCGAAGAGTCGGACACGACTGAGTGACTTCACTTTCCTTTTTCACTTTCATGTACTGGAGAAGGAAATGGCAACCCACTCCAGTGTTCTTGCCTGGAGAATCCCAGGGACGGGGGAGCCTGGTGGGCTACCATCTATGGGGTCGCACAGAGTCAGACACGACTGATGCGACTTAGCAGCAGCATCAGCATACATTTTATTTCCTTTTTGTTTCTTTATCTCCAGTAAAATCAGCTCAGTACAGTCATCAGTCATGTCCAACTCTTTGTGATCCCATGGTCTGCAGCATGCCAGGCTTTATTGTCCATCACCAACTCCTGGAGCTTATTCAAACTCATGTCCATTGACTTAGTGATGCCATCCAACCATCTCATTCTCATTCCCTGTCATCCCCTTCTCCTCCAACCTTCAGTCTTTCTCAGCATCAGGGTCTTTTCCAATGAGTTGGTTCTCCACATCAGGTGGCCAAAATACTGGAGTTTCACTTTGGCATCATTCCTTCCAATGAATATTCAGGACTCATTTCTTTTAGGATTGACAGGTTGGATCTCCTTGCAGTCCAAGGAACTCTCAAGAGTCTTCTCCAACACCACAGACCAAAAGTATCAATTCTTTGGTGCTCAGCTTCCTTTACAGTCCAACTCTCACATCCATACATGACCACTGGAAAGACCATAGCTTTGACTAGATGGACCTTTGCTGGTAAAGCAATGTCTCTGTTTTTTAATATGCTATCTAGGTTGGTCATATTTTTTTTTTCCAAGGAGCAAGCATCTTTTAATTTCATGGCTGCAATCACCATCTGCAATGATTTTGGAGCACCGCCCCCCCTCCCCCACCCCGCCAAATAAAATCTTTCCCTATTTCCATTGTTTCCCCATCTATTTGCATGAAGTGATAGGACCAGATGCCATGATCTTAGTTTTCTGAATGTTGAGTTTTAAGTCAGCTTTTTCACTCTCTTCTTTCACCTTCATCAAGAAGCTCGTTAGTTCTTTGTTTTCTGCCATAAGGGTGGTGTTATCTGCATATCTGAGGTATTGATATTTCTCCTGGTGATCTTGATTCCAGCTTGTGCTTCATCCAGTACAGTGTTTCTCATGATGTACTCTGCATATAAGTTAAATAAGCAGAGTGACAATATACAGCCTTGACGTACTCCTTTCCCAATTTGGCAGCAGTCTGTTGTTCCATGTCCAGTTCTAATTTTGCTTCTTGACCTGCATACAGGTTTC
The DNA here is from genome assembly GCF_003369695.1 of Bos indicus x Bos taurus. Lineage (NCBI taxonomy): Eukaryota > Metazoa > Chordata > Mammalia > Artiodactyla > Bovidae > Bos > Bos indicus x Bos taurus. The sequence continues at coordinate 57,701 of NW_020867099.1, forward strand.
TCAAGAGGCAGGTCAAGTGGTCTGGTATTCCCATCTCTTGAAGAATTTTCCACAGTTTGTTGTGATCCACACAGTCAAAGGTTTTGGTGTAGTCAAGAAAGCAAAAGTAGGTGTTTTTCTGGAACTCTCTTGCTTTTTTGATGATCCAACAGATGTTGGCAATTTGATCTCTGGTTCCTCTGCCTTTTCTAAATCCACCTTGAACATCTGGAAGTTCACAGTTCACATACTGTTGAAGCCTAGCTTGCAGAATTTTGAGCATTACTTTGCTAGCACTAAAGGTAAAAAGAGAAATGGAAAGATATAACCATTTGAATGCAGAGTTCCAAAGAATAGCATGGAGAGATAAGAAAGACTTCCTCAGTGATCAACGCAAAGAAATAGAGGACAACAATACAATGGGAAAGACTAGAGATCTCATCAAGAAAATTAGAGATACCAAGGGAAATTTTCATGCAAGATGGCACAATAGAGGACAGAAATGGTATGGACCTAACAGAAGCAGAAGATACTAAGAAGAGGTGGCAAGAATACACAGAAGAACTATACAAAAAAGTTCTTCATGACTCAGGTAACCATGATGGTGTGATCACTCGCCTAGAGTCAGATATCCTGAAATGCAAAGTCAAGCGGGCCTTATGAAGCATCACTATGAATAAAGCTAGTGGAGGTGATGGAATTCCAATTGAGCTATTTCAAATCCTAAAAGATGATCCTGTGAAAGTGCTGCACTCGATATGCTAGCAAATCTGGAAAACTCAGCAGTGGCCACAGGACTGGAAAAGTTCAGTTTTCATTCCAATCCCAAAGAAAGGCAATGCCAAAGAATGCTCAAACTACCACACAATTGGACTAATCTCACATGCTAGCAAAGTAATGCTCAAAATTCTCCAAGCCAGGCTTCAATAATACATGAGCCATGAACTTCCAGATGTTTAATCTGGATTTAGAAAAGGCAGAGGAACCAGAGATCAAATTGCCAACATCCGTGGATCATTGCAAAAGTGAGCGAATTCCAGAAGAAAGTCTACTTTTGCCTTATTGACTATGCCAAAGCTTTTGATTGTGTGGATCAGAACAAACTGTGGAAAATTCTGAAAGAGATGGGAATACCAGACCACCTGACCTGCCTCCTGAGAAATCTGTATACAGGTCAAGAAGCAAAATTAGAACTGGACATGGAACAACAGACTGGTTCCAAATTGAGAAAGGAGTACTTCAAGGCTATATATTGTTATCCTGCTTATTTAACTGCTATGCAGAGTACATCATGTGAAATGCCAGGCTGGATAAAGTGCAAGCTGGAATCAAGATCGCCAGTAGAAATATCAATAATCTCAGACACGCAAATGATGCCACCCTTATGGCAGAAAACGAAGAAGAACTAAAGAGCCTCTTGATGAAGGTGAAAGAGGAGAGTGAAAAAGTTGACTTAATACTCAACATTCAGAAAACTAAGATCATGGCATCCAGTACCATCACTTCATGCAAATAGATGGGGAAACAATGGAAACAGTGAAAGGTTTTATTTTGGGGGGCTCCAAAATCATTGCTGGTGGTGAATTGCAACCATGAAATTAAAAGACACTTACTCCTTGGAAGGAAAAATATGACCAACCTAGATAGCATATTAAAAAGCAGATACATTGCTTTACCAGCAAAGGTCCATCTAGTCAAGGCTATGGTTTTTCCAGTGGTCATGTATGGATGTAAGAGTTGGACTCTAAAGAAAGCTGAGTGCCAAAGAATTGATGCTTTTGAACTGTGGTCTTGGAGAAGACTCTTGAGAGTCCCTTGGACTGCAAGATCCAACCTGTCAATCCTAAAGGAAATGAGTCCTGAATATTCATTGGAAGGACTGATGTTGAATCTGAAACTCCAATACTTTGGGCACCTGATGTAGAGAACTGACTCATTGGAAAAGACCTTGATGCTGGGAAAGATTGAAAGCAGGAGGAAAAGGGGACGACAGAGGATGAGATGGTTGGATGGCAGCACCGCTGCAATGCACATGAATTTGAGTAGGCTCCAGGAGTTGGTGATCGATAGGGAAGCCTGATGTGTTGCAGTCCATGGGATCGCAAAGAGTTGGAGCCAGCTGAGCAACTGAACTGATCTTGCTAGCATGTGAGATGAGTACAATTGTGTGGTAGTATGCCAATTCTTTGGCATTGTCTTTCTTTGGGATTGGAACGAAAACTGACCTTTTCCAGTCCTGTGGCCACTGCTGAGTTTTCCAAATTTGCTGGCATATTGAGTGCAGTACTTTCACAGGATCATCTTTTAGGATTTGAAATAGCTCAATTGGAATTCCATCACCTCCACTAGTTCATACTGATGCTTCCGAAGGCCCACTTGACTTTGCATTTCAGGATGTCTGACTCTAGGTGAGTGATCACACCATCGTGATTATCTGGGTCATGAAGATCTTTTTTTTGGTATTCTTCTGTGTATTCTTGCCACCTCTTCTTAGTATCTTCTGCTTCTGTTAGGTCCATACCATTTCTGTCCTCTATTGTGCTCATCTTTGCATCAAAATTTCCCTTGGTATCTCTAATTTTCTTGAAGAGATCTCTAATCATTCCCATTGTATTGTTTTCCTCTGTTTCTTTGCATTGATCACTGAGGAAGGCTTTCTTATTTCTCCATGCTATTCTTTGGAACTCTGCATTGAAATGGATATATCTTTCCTTTTCTCCTGTACCTTTTGCTTCTCTTCTTTTCTCAGCTCTGTAAGCCCTCCTCAGACAACCATTTTGCCTTTTTGCATTTCTTTTTCTTGGGGATGATCTTGATCACTGCCTCCTGTACAATGTCACAAATCTCCATCAATAGTTCTTCAGGCACTCTGTGTATCAGATCTAATCCCTTGAAATCTATTTGTCACTTCTACTGTATAATCGTAAGGTATTTCATTTAGGTCATACCTGAATCGTCTGGTGGTTTTCCCTACTTTCTTCAGTTTAAGTCTGAATTTTGCAATAAGAAGTTCATGAAAAAAGGAGTTTCAGCAAAATAGGTCTTAAAAATTATAGAAATATTATGGTGCATACGTGCTAAGTCACTTCAGTCATATCTGACTCCGCAACCCTTTGGACTGTAGTCCACCAGACTTCTCAGTCCACAGATTACCCAGGCAAGAATACTAGAGTGGGTTGCTGTGCCCTCTGCCAGGGAATCTTCCCAACACAGGGATGGAACCCGCATTTCTTATGTCTACTGTATTGGCAGGCAGGTTCTTTACCACTAGCACCACCTGGGAAGCCTATAGAAACATTACACAAAAAGTGAAACTTAGTAGCTCAGTGTGTCTGGACTCTTTGCAACCCCATGGACTGTAGCCCACCAGGCTCTTCTGTCCATGGAATTCTCCATATACCGAAGTGGGTGTCATTCCCTTCTCCAGGTGATCTTTCTGACCCAGGGATTGAACCCTGCATTGCAAGCAGATTCTTTACCACTGAGCCACCAGGGAAGCCCTGGTAGGGTTTTATATGAATTACCCAATTGGGTTACATTTATAGGAGTTTGAAATTTTTTAGTTGCTCAAAATATGATTTATTATTAAAGGAAGAAAAGCAAATATTTTAACATGTCTTTTTTCCTGTTCTTTGCAGAGTTTTATTATGCTAAATTTCCCATAATCAGATAGGGTCTTGTTCTTACTGTTCAGCTGTACTTCCAGATTGAACTGAACTTTCAAAGGTACCAAAGACCACAGCCTATTTTGCTGGAGCACTTACTAATAATACTTTATAACTGCCTTTGCAAGCTGTACAATTCATAAAGGAAAATGATAATGTACAACTTAATATCCAAGGAACTGTCTTGGTTGAAAAGAACAGTATCTTCAAAATCAATACTGGTTTCATTATTACTTCTCTTATAGAGATTTTTTAAAGATGAGACTGGGTAAAATTAAGTCACTTATCAAAAGTTCCAAGCTTGGTATTATTAACGTACAGCATATTACAAACTGTCAGATTTCCAGTATACTTACTGCTCTTAAGTAAGACACAGCAACAGACTATGCTGTGTCTATTAACTCTGTTTATCAATACAAATGCTGGTTTTGATGGCACTGGAGCTATAATAATGACATATAGGCAAGATGCAAATCAATTGCTTTTGACAGTGAAGTTTGATTGACATGAGGCCCAAGTGACAAATTTGAAAATTTCTTAACCTAAAATGAAGTAGCCTTGAAATGTGTTAGAAATGTATAATGGACACTTTCAAATTTATGATAATCTTCTCATATACATCTTCACCTTTGGAAATAGATGTCACAGTTAACAGAGGATGTTAAATTATATAACTGTTGTTTTATTTTTATTATTTTTTTTATTTTATTTTTAAACTTTACAATGTTGTATTAGTTTTGCCAAATATCAAAATGAATCCGCCACAGGTATACCTGTGTTCCCCATCCTGAACCCTCCTCCCTCCTCCATCCTCCCTCCCCATACCCTCCCTCTGGGTCGTCCCAGTGCACCAGCCCCAAGCATCCAGTATTGTGCATCGAACCTGGACTGGCGACTCGTTTCATACATGATATTATACATATTTCAATGCCATTCTCCCAAAATTTCACAGATTGGATCTTAAGACCAAGAGGTGAAGATACTATTTCCAGTTGGCCTCAATTGAGAGGCACCAAATCTGTTCTTGTGGAATGGTGTTAGGGCAAATGAGGAACAGTCAAGACTCCAGGGCTGTATCTGCAGTAGTGCTTATGGTCACCATCGATAATGTGGCTTAAAGGGAATATACTCAGTTAGCCTTAGAAAAGAACAGCTGAACCTGTGTTGAAGGAAAAGGGACAGAAGGAACATCAGTGCCTCTCAAGGAGTGATAGAAGAGAGCCTTTTGTCTTTTTCACATTCACAAATATGTGATGCCATATTTAGAGGGATACTTTCTTGTATCTATCCTACAAATAAGAAATCTTCATATAAATTTTAGAGTCACCTTTATTCCACCAGGGCTTCCCTGGTGGCTCAGACAGTAAAGCATCTGCCTGCAGTGCAGGAGATCTGGGTTCAATCCCTGGGTTCGGAAGATCCCCTGGAGAAGGGAAAGGCTACCCACTCTAGTACTCTTGCCTGGCCTGGTAGGCTACAGTCCATAGGGTTGCAAAGAGTTGGACATGACTGAGTGACTTCACTTTCTTATTCAACAATAAATATAAATACTATTTCAGTCCCAACTATTTTTTATACAATCACCAGCATTCAATAAAAAAAATTATGAGACACAGAAAAAAAAAATGAAGTAAAAGCTATCCATTGTGAAGACATAAAGCAAGCAGCAGAAATAGAGGTAGACCAAGTGCTGGAACCATCAGACAGCCCTTTTAAAATTGCTATAATTATTATGTTAAAGGATCTAGTGGGAAGATAAACACAGTAGACAGATGAATTTTCAGTGGAGAACTGGAAACTATTAGTAGAGTCAGATAGAAATGCTGTATATTGAATATGTTGAATTGTATATGTTGTAATTGTATATGTTGAATATTTCTTATTCAACAATAGTATAAATTTTCATTGGATTTACACTGAGTCTGTTAAAATATATTTCTATCATCTTTGCTATGAAATCTCTGTATTTTTATATCCATTTAGAGACTTTTTTTACTGAGTAAAGAAATCTGAATTAATATTGTTTTATTCAGTACTTTAGAAATGTTTTTCCACTGTCCCTAACTTGCAGAGTTTCCAGAAAGAAGTTGTTCATATTCTTACCCTTGTTTCCCTGTACGTAGCGTCTGTTTTTCTGATAGCCTTCAAGATCTTTTTGTTTAGGTCTCATTACTCTGCCTATGTTGTGTTTTTCTTTGTATTGATCCTGCCTGGGTTTCTCAACTTCTGAACCTGTAGTGTGCTGTCTTTCAGTAATTTTGGAAGGTTCTCTTTCCTTTTGATTTTTCAATATTACATGTATAGCAAATCTTTTGATATTGTTTTATGATAACTGAGCTACTGGATGCTCAGTTATTTCTTTCATTCCTTTAATAACTTCACGGTTCAGTTTAAATTCTATTGACCTATCTAAAGTTCTCTGATTCTTTCCTCCACTGTGTACTCATTCGATCATCTGCTAAACCCATTAAAGTGTGTATTAGTCACTCAGTTGTGTCTGATTCTTTGAGACCCCATGGACTACAGCCCAAAAGCCTATAAAGGACATCTTAATTGTCATTTACAGCATTTCTATCTGACTCTACTAATAGTTTCCAGTTCTCCACTGAAAATTCATCTGTCTACTGTGTTTATCTTCCCACTAGATCCTTTAACATAATAATTATAGTGATTTTAAAAGGGCTGTCTGATGGTTCCAGCACTTGGTCTACCTCTATTTCTGCTGCTTGCTTTATGTCTTCACAATGGATAGCTTTTACTTCATTTTTTTTTTTTTTCTGTGTCTCATAATTTTTTTACTGAATGCTGGTGATTGTGTAAAAAATAGTTGGGACTGAAATAGTATTTATGCTTAGAAATGGACACATCTCTTTTCTGTTAAGATGATTCAGTATAGTTGTAGTTCAGGTGGACATGGGTTTTGTTTATTCTATAGCTAATTTAAGTGATTAAAGCCTCAAATTTCTCCAGTGGAGTTCTGCAATTACATGGTTCTTTATGTAAAACCTGGAATGCCAAAAGGTTTTTCTCAGTATTGCTGTTCCACTCCCAGTTTTAGCAGACTCTGAACACCTGCATCATATAGGTCTTTTCTTTATGATCTTATTTCTATCCCAATGGTGGGCTGCAATTACCTGAATTCAGCTCAAGTCTCCTGGTGACAGTATCAGTCATCTCTCTTCTCTAGGTACAGATGCGTAACCTCAAACCATGAAATGTCCAATCTGCCTGCCCCACCAAGGCAGCTCCCTCATGCCTCCTGCCCTGCACTTAATATTTTCTGTGAGCACCTGATGGAGGTCAGCTTCTTCATCTTTCCCAAACTTTATGTAGCAGGATGTTAAATAATGAGATTGTTCCTATCTGAATATTTTCATTAGGCCCAGTAGTTGAGTACCCTAGGTTTCAAAGAATCCCACAATTTCTAAAACAAGATGCTAGACCATTTTTTTCTGGAATTCACTAATAAAATATGAAAAATTTCATATCACTTAAATGCAGCCCCATTAAATTCTCCCAGTTTAATAAGCCATTTTAATTAAGTTTCCTTTACCAATATTATACTCTTATAACTAAACATTTAAGTGTAATTAAAAAAAATATTCCTTGGAACATTTACAAATCATGGAATCTGGAGGAAATAATCTGAATTTATTTTTGCCTCCATTTTTAAATATTAAAAATATCTTATTTACATTCAAAAAGAACTCTCCTTAGACTATTCTTCTTTAGTAACCCATCTTTATAGCCTCAATAAGCCATATTAAAAATAAAGCCAAAAACGTAAGAGAGAAAGGAGGACTTCTTGGATCCAGGGAGGAGATAAAAAACTGTTATTATTCAGTTCTGAGTCATGTGCCCACCCTCCTTCTACATCAATCTCTGTGTCTCAGGAAGTACAGGGCCACTATACTTGGCCCACCTTGGGTTCAGCTCTCAAAATGGCCAAGACTGTTTCAGGATTCATTAAATAAATTTGTCTCTGATATATTGTTGCATAAATTTTTAGTGTTATAACAAAATTTTCACCCCTTAATGTTGTATGATTATATTTCACAGGATGAGTTCATGCAATCCAACTAAGACTATATTTTCCTAGCTACGCTTGCAGCTTGGTATGGACAAGTGATTAAGCGTCATATGAAATATAAACAAAAGTAGATGTATGTCAGGGTTTCCCAGGTGGTGCGGTGGTAATGAATTCACATTCCAATGCAGGAGACTCAAGAGATGCAAGAGATGTGGGTTCAATACCTGTGTCGTGAAGATCCCCTGAGAAGGAAATGGCAACCCACTCCAGTAGTCTTGCCTGAAAATTCCATGTACAGAGGAGCCTGGCAGGCTACAGTTCATAGGACTGCAAAGAGTCGGACACAACTGAGAACATACATTACATTACATTACATATGTATGTCACTACTGCATCTGGGCGAGAGAACTCTGAACTTGGACTCTGTGAATCCTTTTTTTTCCTTTCTACTGCCTGGGTCACAGATGTGGCAGCAGTCAAGCTTTGATCTTGCAGATGAATACAATGACTTGATAGATAGAGAACAACAGTATGCAAGGGAGCTGCATCCCTGAATGATCTCATGGAGCAAAATTCCCACTCAAGCCAAGAATGAAGGGACTATAACATGTTTTCTAAGCTGTAACAACTGCTGCCTAAATGAGCTTTCTCCAGTGAGTTTTTTCTCCCTGTTTTCCTGCCATCAGAGTGATGTAGCAAGCACAATTCTGAGCATGCTTGATAATCTACAAAGACTACCTGTCTTTGGCCTATGATCTAGGCCACAACTGATGTTTCAAATTTATCTTCAATGAGCCATTTGGCTACAGTGGACACCGGCTAATGTGTAGCCCTTATTCATTGCCATTGTGTATTTGCTCATTCTCTTCCTTTAAAACACATTTCCTCTAATCTCTCTTTGATGAAATCTGAGTCACCCTTCCAGACCCAGAAGAAAGTACACCTCCTTTTGAAACCATCTATAACCTTTCCAAATATAATTATTGCTCTGAAACAGACTCAAATATCTCATTTGTAACATTATGTTAGCACTGCTATCTTTCTACTTTATTTTATACTATGTGCCCCCTTCAAGGTATAGGTTTGCCAAGAGTGAGAAATTTGCTTTAAATATCCAGTGACAATGGGTGTCTCATAGGGTTACATGTACCAGTAAAATGAGAGTTCAGGTGTTGCTGGCAAAAGATAGTATTGCTCAATTTTAATAATTCCAAACAAAGACAATTGAAAGCACTAATCAGCGTGGCAGCCACACAGGCCATCTCATGGTTTCCTGAGCATACCAAGCTTGTTTTCACCTCAGCAACCTGCCGATCTCCTGCCTGCAACACTATTCCACTACCTCTTCAAATAGCTTACCCCCTCCTTTTATTTACAACTTTTTTTATATGTTATTTCCTCAGAGAATCCTTTTCTGACTAATATAGCTAGAATAGCTACCTCCTATGCCCATTACTCATATACTTGTTACCATTCTTAATTTTCACCTGAAATTTTATATGCATATATTCATTCATGTGTATACATTAATGTTAACACATACATATTCATATCAGATCAGATCAGATCAGTCGCTCAGTCGTGTCTGACTCTTTGTGACCCCATGAATCGCAGCACGCCAGGCCTCCCTGTCCATCACCAACTCCCGGAGTTCACTCAGACTCACGTCCATTGAGTCAGTGATGCCATCCAGCCATCTCATCCTTTGTCGGCCCCTTCTCCTCTTGCCCCCAATCCCTCCCAGCATCAGAGTCTTTTCCAATGAGTCAACTCTTCGCATGAGGTGGCCAAAGTACTGGGGTTTCAGCTTCAGCATCATTCCTTCCAAAGAAATCCCAGGGCTGATCTCCTTCAGAACGGACTGGTTGGATCTCCTTGCAGTCCACGGGACTCTCAAGAATCTTCTCCAACACCACAGTTCAAAAGCATCAATTCTTCGGCGCTCAGCCTTCTTCACAGTCCAACTCTCACATCCATACATGACCACAGGAAAAACCATAGCCTTGAATAGATGAACCTTTGTTGGCAAAGTTATGTCTCTGCTTTTGAATATGCTATCTAGGTTGGCCATAACTTTCCTTCCAAGGAGTAAGCGTCTTTTAATTTCATACTAATTATTATTTGAATTAGTATCAGATGTGACTTAGCAACTAAACCACCACCAGATTTCCTTTGTATGTTTTTCTTATAAAATTCTCACCTTTCAAGATTGTAAACACTTCAATATCTGGGACCATGTCACAGTCTATACCTATTGCAGGGATAAGCATATAATAATTATGCAATTAAATGTCTGTCAAATTGAACTGAATCAATATAGAAGCAATCACATTTATTACTCATTTACTCATACTGATTTTTAAAAACTGACTAAAATATTAAAGAGTCCATCTTTGTGGGTACATACCAAGTGTTAAAATAGTTAAAAAAAAAAAAGAAATACAGCTTTCAGTTTAATGCCAATTATTGCTTGGAAGATTCATTCTAATAGCTTACATATATAGCAACACTTTGAGGTACATATTGAGTAAATAATATTTTTATTGCCAACTTAAGAGTTAAGCGAACTGAAAATCTGCATTGATTTTAATATCATAAATTGGACAAGTACAAACAAATACTAGAGATTAGCTAAATCAACTTAGAGATAAATAAACTGCAGCTAAAGAAAACTAACAGAATTCCCAACATCGTTTCAGACTCTGAGTGGACTAATGTCAAAAGATGAAATAATAGCAATGTTGAAATAGAAAATTATGTTTACTTCATACATGTTGTAAACTTTTTTTAAAAAAAAGAAAGCACTGATCATCTAATTTCACCATGAGATGGGAATACTAGACTATCTGACCTGCCTCTTGAGAAACCTATATGCAGGTCAGGAAGCAACAGTTAGAACTGGACATGGAACTACAGACGGGTTCCAAATAGGAAAAGGAGTGCGTCAAAATTGTATATTGTCACCCTGCTTATTTAACTTATATGCAGAGTACATCATGAGAAAGGCTGGGCTGGAGGAAGCACAAGCTGGAATCAAGATTGCCATGAGAAATATTAATAACCTCAGATATGCAGATGACACCACCCTTATGGCAGAAAGTGAAGAGGAACTCAAAAGCCTCTTGATGAAAGTGAAAGAGGAGAGTGAAAAAGTTGGCTTAAAGCTCAACATTCAGAAAACGAAGATTATGGCATAGGGTCCCATCACTTCATGGGAAATAGATGGGAAAACAGTGGAAACAGTGTCAGACTTTATTTTGGGGGGCTCCAAAATCACTGTAGATCGTGATTGCAGCCATGAAATTAAAAGATGCTTACTCCTTGGAAGGAAAGTTATGACCAACCTAGATAGCATATTCAAAAACAGAGACATTACTTTGCCAACAAGGTCTGTCTAGTCAAGGCTATGGTTTTTCCAATGGTCATGTATGGATGTGAGAGTTGGACTGTGAAGAAAGCTGAGCACCAAAGAATCGGTGCTGTTGAACTGTGGTGTTGAAGACTCTTGAGAGTCCCTTGGACTGCAAGGAGGTCCAACCAGTCCATTCTAAAGGAGATCGCTCCTGGGTGTTCATTGGAAGGACTGATCTGAAGCTGAAAACTCCAATACTTTGGCCACCTTATGTGAAGAGTTGACTCATTGGAAAAGACCCTGATGCTGGGAGGGATTGGGGGCAGGAGGAGAAGGGGATGACAGAGGATGAGATGGCTGGATGGCATCACCGACTCAATGGACATGAGTTTGAGTAAACTCCGGGAGTTGGTAATGGACAGGGAGGCCTGGCATGCTGCGATTCATGGGGTCACAAAGAGTTGGACATGACTGAGCAACTGAACTGAACTGAACTATATTAGAAGAGTACATTTTAGCTTTAACATTAGGAAAGATAGTATATAATCACAACTTAAAGGTAAACTTTCCTAAGAAAATTTGATGAATAGCATTACATCAAATATAAAAGAAAAAAGGATTTTATACCTCAATATTAAATTCAGGAGATGACACAAGATGATAGAGCACAAAGACACTCATCTGAGCTCACCTCCTCTCATAGGCACACCAAAGTCACAACCGTTTGCAGAAAAACCATGGATGAGAAAAATTGGAAACTTCTGGAAAAGGTCTACAACTAAAGATCTAAAGAACCATAAGACAGATGATGGGGTGGAGTCATGTGTCCAGACTTGTGGACATAGCAGCAGAAGCAGAGGGTGGGAGGAACAAAGAAAGTAGCATTGCCATATATACACTATCATGTGTAAAATAGATAGCTAGTGGGAAGCTGCTTTATAACACAGGGAGTCAGCCTCTGTGCTCTTTGACCCTAGAGGGACAGGATGTTGGGGGGAGGCTCAAGAGGGAGTATATATGTGTATATATATATATATATATATATATATATATATACACACACATATAAAATGACTGATTCACATTGTTGTATGGCAAAAGCCAACACAACATTGTAAAGCAATTATCCTCCAATTAAAAAATAAATTAAAAAAGGTAGCTAATGAACCGAAGACCACACTGTTCTAGCAAAACGGCTCCTACCTATAACTATTCAGAAGACAACAAAAAGAGTAAAAGATCGATTTAATTATAACTGTCATTCTGTTGCTCAGTATAATGGAATGAAATTTTTAAATGCACTCAAAATGTTTCTTCTGTATGGCTCAACATTATTAAGAATGCCAGAAATTATTGTGCACAAAGAAATTCAAATATGATAAGAAATAAGAAGGAAGTACTCTAGCAAATGTAAAAACAAAGAAGGTAATATAAAGTTCTGTAGCACTGTTGGCTTTAAGAAAAAGTTACTTAGAATTTATTTGCTTATTTAAAATTTTTCTTTGAATTTTTATTTTTTATTTTCTTTAAAGCGGAACCCCAAATTATATAAGCTTCAGGATATCAAAATACAGATATACCTTAATATAAAAAAAGAAAAAATCAGGAAGAATGTACATCAAAATTGTATTGATTATCTCTGGATAACCTATATCTATAATATCAAGGTTTCACATATGCATGAACATTCTGCACATACTTTTATTATTATGAATAAAGTAGGTATGTTAACTACAAAAGTACTCTTTTTAAAAGCTGTGGGAGAGAGAAAAGAAAGGAAATGAGTAAGCAAAAATTACCAAAATTAACCACAGAAACAAAACCCCAAACCTCTTTCCTGACAAAGCACTCCTGAGAAATGGTCTGTTGAACTATTTCATCCCAGAGTTACTTTGTCACATTCACGGCTGCTGCTCTGTATTTATTGCGAGGCCAAGGAAACCCAAGCCAACCGTAAAAAACGGGCCAGGCCTGTTTTTGGAACACCTGGGTTTCCAATGCTAGGTGTAGAGGAACCAAGCCGACTTGCCACCTGCCTCATCCTACAAACCGTTCCCCAATTAAAAAAAAGAAAGAAAAACTCACAAACGTTAAAAACTCCAACAGTTAAACCACAAAATGAGCTCTTCTTTCGGTTCGCCTTATCCCCAAGGGCTTTAACATCCTGCTTGATTTTCCTCTACTGAAGACTCGAATTCTGAAGCCAGAGGCAGGGAGAGCGCGAGGTGCGAGCAAAAGGCAGTTGAGAACTGAGAACTTGTCCCCCAGCTACAGCTCCCCCGCGCAATACACAAATTCGCTCCTCAGTGTGGTCATCCATGCACTTTTCCGTTAACTAACAACAAAAATTTCCCAGCACAGACCCCCGCGCAATACACAAATTCGCTCCTCAGTGTGGTCATCCATGCACTTTTCCGTTAACTAACAAAAATTTCCCAGCACAGACCGTACTCTCCATGCTTTTTAAAAGTGCATGCTAAATGAGTAAACTTTATAGCTATTTTTAACAGTGGGTGAGCATATATGTGATTGAATTATTCCATATAATATAGCTTTGTAGAATTTATGAAACTAAATATAGTTATTACAAAAATAAGCAAGAAAAAACCTACTGGGATGTAAACTGTCTGAAGGTAGGGGCCCTCTTGTCTCTTTTTCTCGGTTTCTCCAATGCCCGGTAGGGAGCAGTTAGAAAATATTTGAAGGAGGGAGGAGGGGACGGGAGGAAGCGACCCCAGCCCGCACCTCAGCAAAGGGGCTGAATTTTGGTCCTCAGTCAGAGAAGGGACTTCAGCCTCCTTTCCGCGGTTGAGGTAGGATTCACTCCTCTTCCTTTGTAGGGCTTTTTGTGCAGCCCCAGGGGTGGATGCTAGAGGAGGAGTAGCGCATCTTGCTTTGGTCTCGCAACCGCAACCACCACACAGCATCGCGGCGCGGCCACCAGCTAGCTACCTTTCAGCTTGCAGGGAAAGCCGCGGGTACCGGAGTGCGGTCTGTGCTAGGAAATTTTTGTTGTTAGTTAACGGAAAAGTGCATGGATGACCACACTGAGGAGCGAATTTGTGTATTGCGCGGGGGAGCTGTAGCTGGGGGACAGGTTCTCAGTTCTCAACTGCCTTTTGCCAGCCCCTCGCGCTCTCCCTGCCTCTGGCTTCAGAATTAGCTGTGGTAACTTGCTGTAAATAGGGATTTGGGACAGTTTTAATCATCATGGAGAAGACTTTACAGATAATAACTTTTGGAAACTGTTAATCATCTAATAATCTAATTTACCTGTTTAATTGAAGTCTGAAGTTTATTTGCTTGGATATCTTCTTTACAGTAAAAGCAAAAAACAAAAGCAAGCAAACAAAACACCTGAAATACTCAGTTGTGTAAACTCATCTACTCTTCCCCAAAGCTTTTGTAATATTAACTCTAAGAACTGTTCAATTTCTCCTGCTTATAAGACACTAAAAAACAAACAAACAAAACCCTGCTTTACTCCATACTGCTCCCAACAGATAAAATGAAATAAGAGATTTCATACAGAGGAGAAGTGTTCAGCCAATCTATAATTTTCTTCTGACAAAATAATCTCAATTAGATTTCTAGCATTTTACTGTTTACAGGACTTGTGGACATATGAACTCATGGCCTCACTTGCTCACTGAAGAAGTAGTATATTAGTCCTGGCAAAATAAAAATTATTTATTAAGCTATTTGTTATTAACCTGTACAGTAACAAATCCAGGTGGAATTGTTGTTTACCTATCTATTGTTAAGAACATAGAGGCTCACAGAGGTTAAGATCTTCTTGCATGCTTTCATAGGCAATAATTATTGAACAGAGTTCCCTGTGCCATGCAAGGATTTCCAACTCTTAAACAAGAGAGAAATAAAACGTTAGGCTTCCCAAGGCTGGGTAACAGTGTTCGTATCGTGTATGTGTGGGCAAAGCAGATCAGGGTAGTTAGGGACCTGGCACAGGTCAAGTGTCAGAAGAAGCCTGTTCATAGGAGCAGACTCTTGGGGGTTCAAAGTATCTGCATAATTCCAAGACCTAACTTACACAAATTCACATATTCCCCCAAAGGCAAAACAGAAAATCTGGACTGCCTTACCTGGGAGAATTGGGCGGCTAGCTCAGGTATCCTCCAACACTCAGCAGCCTTGATTTCTGGAGAATCCCAAGACCCCTCAGGAAGGAAGGAGACTGTGCTCTACCTCCCGAGGAAGGAGAGGGCTTACAGGACGCTGCGGCCGGGCGCCCTGACGAGCCCCCTCCCCCTCTATACAAACCTTTAAAAATTTATCTAACAATTTCTGATTTAAGGCGACTACTCCACCTCTGCTTGCAGGGCCTAAAAATTCCCCAGTTTACATCCAAAGTCTGCCAGAGCATTGCCTAAAGCTGAAAAAGATAAAAAAGATTTCTTTTAAACAAAGGAGCTTTTAAAAAATACACAATATACAGAGCCTGCTCCTTGCAGAAAACCCCCTCAGGGGGGCCTCACCCAAGCAAAAAAAAAAAGAGAGAGAAAAATTTTAAAAAAAGTGAAAAAGAAAAAAGGAAAGAAAATAGAGAAAGATCTAAAGATAGAGAAAGAGCTAAAGAGTGAAAAGGAGAGAGGAACAGAGAAGGAAGGAATCAGGGAACGCAGCAAGATTGAGAAAGGAAGAAAGGCAGTTAGAAAAAGAGATACAGAGAGAAAGAGAGAGAGAGAGAAAGAGAGAGAGAGAGAGAGAGACTGTAAGAGACGCTGGGACCAGGCGCCCTGGTGAGCTCCCTCCCCCTCTGCGCAAACCTTTAAAAAAAACAACAAAAAAAACTTATCCACCACTTTCTGATTTAAGGCGATCGCTGCCGCCTCCGTTTGCGCTTTCCAGGGCCCAAGAGTTCCTCACTTTGCCCCCAAAGCCTCTCAAAGTGTTGCCTAAGCCTGAGGAAGATAAAAAGTTTTTTGAACAGTGGAGATTTTAAAACAGACTGCGTGCACAATATGCAGTGCTCCTTGGAGAAAACCCCCTCAGGGGGGGTCTCACCCAGGCTAGGAAAAAAGCGGACGGTAAAGGGATTTAGCAACAATATTAACCCCTGATATGCCGATTCCAATGGGAGTGGCTGGCCCCCTGCCTGAGGGCATTGTAGGACTTGTGCTAGGGTGTAGCTCGCTTTCAAGAAATTTCGGTGGTGTATGGTGTGGTAGATTCTGATTATATTGGAGAAATTATAGTTTTGATCTCGCCGCTTACCAAAACTGTGCAAAGTAATAAAGGTCAAAGAATAACACGGTTTTTGCTTTTACCTTAT
The DNA here is from genome assembly GCF_003369695.1 of Bos indicus x Bos taurus. Taxonomy (NCBI): domain Eukaryota; kingdom Metazoa; phylum Chordata; class Mammalia; order Artiodactyla; family Bovidae; genus Bos; species Bos indicus x Bos taurus. The sequence continues at coordinate 74,020 of NW_020867099.1, forward strand.
CAGGCAGGAAAAAACTTGACTTCTCAAGCTAAGAGCCACAGAGCGTTTAGATCTAGTGATCTAGCCTTTTGGGTGCAGGAAATTACAGCTCCAAGGCCTTTAAAAGATCTTTTAATTCAAGAAAATAAAGTGTCAGGGCTATTAGACACAGGAACAGACGTCTCTTAACATTTCTGGGAAAGACTGACCCAGCTCCTGGCCAACACATACTACTGAAAATGAGTTGGTGGGATTAGAGAAAGTGGTATGTGGGGTGGGAATGCTGTAGAAAAAAAGGTGAGGGAGAGTTTAAAACCTTGAAGAGTAGTGAGTTCCCCTTTGATGGAAGTATTCAAGCAAAGATTAGATGGTTGCTTGTCATCTAAAAGGTTATAGACCAGATTTAGTTTACAAAACGATAACTGGAGAAGCCTATAAAGATGTTGTGCAACACCTGTTTACTTGCTTCTCATATTTAGGTCTGCCAAAGGTTTTAAAAACTGATGATGCCCTTTTGAAGCTGCGGAGAGATTGTTTACTAACTTTAAATGATTTCCAAAAATTATTAGGGGACATTAATTGGATACGCCCACATTTAAAACTGACTACTGCAGATTTAAAGCCTTTGTTTGATTGCTTAAAAAGCGATCCTAATTCCAGTTCTAAGAGAAAGTTGACTAATAAGACAGACAGCTCTTGTTAAAGTAGATGAGACTTTAAATGATCAGTTAATTAGGATTAATATTACCAAAAGATGAGATTAAATTATTCTTGCCACAAAACATACACCTACAGGGTGCTTGTGACAAAAAGGCCCATTGGTTCCATCTACCAGGGACCCCAAGAGAAATAGTTTTATCTTATCCCAGCTCAGTGGCACAATTAATTATAAAAGGAGGAAAAAAGAAGTGTGGAACTTTTTAGAAAAGAAGTAGCAAATATAATAATTTCACTCAATAAGGATCAACTGCAAGTCTTTTACAAAATAGTGATGATTGGCAAGTTGCCCTGATAGATTTCAGGGGTCAAATTTTGTTTCATTTGCCTTCAAGCTCCCACAGTAGTTAAAAGTTCAAAAATGTTAGATTGGCAGTTTGAGGATACCTGTGGAACTTTCCAACCCTATGTAGTTCCTACGCTCCCCTTTACCCTATGGGGGAGGGACGTGCTGTCTCAAATAGGCGATACTCAGAGAAGGGTTTTCTCAATTTCTTAGTTATCAACAGGAGGTACAATTAACAATACTTTATATATTGTTATAAATACATAATATAAATATATTTGCTAATTATAGTTTGCCTAATTAGGTATGGGTATAAATAAAACATAATAAAGGTATACCTAATTCTATTTATAGATCTATACTTAATTTGTATATAAATTAATATGTATACTCTATATGCATATTATATATATACTGTATAATTAAATATATATTGCAGTAATATAATGTGTGTGTGGCTGATATTAATTGGTATGGATTGATGTGCTGTGATGATATATATTCTATATACTGTATAATTATATATGTGTGACGTGTACTATTGCAGTACATTGGTTTGTGTTGGTTGGTATTAGCTGTGTATGTGTTGTATTGCTGTAATATATACTAATTAACATATTAATTATAAAGATTAATTCAAGTATATTGATTATGTCAATAAGTTTATACTTGTTGCCATGTATATATACATATATAAATACATTTTGCATTTAGGTATATCTGTATACCAAAATGAGATAAGGAGGTTATACATTTATTATTTAAATTTATACAGAGACCTAAACTAAACATTACACCTAAATTAACATATCCCAAATTTATGTTGTTAAAATGTAAATTAAAAAAATTTTAAAAATTAAATTGACAACTGCTTGACAATTCCTTTGCCATAAAACCCCCATAGGTGTAATTGGGGTGGCCAGACAAAAATTGGTTTTATAGCAAAACGGCCCCCTAGAGTGGGTCCCTCTTCCCCCTCAAACTAAAAAAGTAGCGGCTTCTTATCCAGGATTGACAACTACTTTGATATTAAAGGAAAAAAGCGGAGCATTGAATTATTTGGTAAAGAGACATCAGAAATTGTAATTCCATATAATAAGGAACAATTTGATGCTCTTCTAATGTTTGAAAATTGACAGATTGCTATAGGAAACTGTTTTGGTCAAATTTTTGCATCATTTACCTTCACATGTTTTGCTGAATTTTATATCCAGACATCCAGTTATTTTTCCTGTCAGATGTAAACGGTGTCTTATTCCAAATGCTCAGATAGCCTTTACTGACGGGCAGCAAACGGTAAAGCCTCCATAGTTACTAAAAATCACCAAAAGGTTTTAGAAACACAGGAAACTTCAGCTCAAAGAGCTGAAATAACAGCAGTCATAGAGGCTTTTGCTATGTTCGCAGATGAGGAATTTAACCTTTATTCTGATTCTCAGTATATTGTCAGGTTGTTTCCACGTATTAAAACTGCGGTTTTGCCTGAAAATAAAACTACCATATTTCATTTGTTAACTAAATTACAGCAACATATTTGGAAAAGAAATAAAATATTTTTCACTGGACACATTCGGGCTCATTCCGGATTGCCCAGCCCTTTAAATGCCTTTAATGATGTGGCTGACTTGTTAACCAGAAATACAGTGGCTACTGTGATTGAGGAGGCCAGAGCCTCTCACTCACTTACTTTATCATCAATATGCTACTGCTTTAAGATATCAATTCCAAATTCCCAGAGAGACTGCTCGAGAGATTGTGCGTTCTTGCTTACACTGCCCCATTGTTTATAATAGTCTACCTATGGGAGTTAATCCTCGCGGTCTCAAACCTAACGTACTCTGGCAAATGGATCTAACTCATGTTTCTTCATTTGGAAAACTGTCCTTTGTTCTTTAACTGTAGACACCTTTTCTCATGTTATTATTGCAACTGCTCGTACAGGGGAAGCAGTTAAAGATGTAATACAACATCTCTTTACTTGTTTTTCATATTTGAGCCTGCCAAAGGCTCTGAAAACTGACAATGCTCCTGCTTACACTTCTAAGTCTTTTCAGGAATTTTGTCTAAAGTTTCAAATTAAACATAATACTGTCATCCCTTATAATCCCTAGGGACAGGCCATCATTGAAAAAACACATCAAACATTAAAAATCCAAATTCAAAAACTAAAAGAAGGGGAGTTTAAGTATAGCTCTCCCCATCAAATCTCGCAACATGCTCTTTTCATAATAAATATTTTAAATACTGATCTGGCTGGAACTACTGCAATGCTTCGTCATTGGTGCCTGGATCAATTAAATGCAAAACCATTAGTCAAATGGAAGGACCTCCTCTCAGGACAATGGAAGGGTCCTGACCCATTATTAACTAGCGGTTGAGGATGTGCTTGTATTTTTCCACAAGATGCAGATTCTCCAATTTACATCCGGGACAGGCTGATTTGCCATGTTGCAGACCCCCAGACATCCAGTTCCCCCATTGCTTCAATCACAAAAGGAGCCCGCCACAAGGGGAGGCAAGAAAAACATCGAGATCCCGGCGAGACCAACGGGGCTGCTGCAGCGCGAACTCCAACCAGAAAATAATTCTACTTATTCTGTTTTGGCTCGTCTACCCTCTCCTTATGTTTTTCTCTTTACCAGTGATTCTGGAAAACTTAATGTACATGTGACTTTTCACTGGTGGACCCAATGTAGTGACTTGTGAACAATGCATGCTCTCATCTTGTTTAAACTCTCAATATGTTTGCTCCTTTGTAGTGTTACAACGTCCACCTTATCTTATGATGTAACCACTTATTGGTATAACTATAGTCTTGCTGTGTTACAACAACTACAAGATTTAATGTGATCATGACGATTTGTGGGCTTACTTATTTTAGGAATATCAGCCTTAATAGCAGTAATTACTTCTGTTACTGCGGCAGCAATATCATTGACTCAACAAGTGCATACTGCCCAATATGTTGATACCATGTCTAAAAATGTTTCTTTAACTCTAGCAACACAGGAAGCTATAGATAGAAAGTTGGAGATGAGGGTAGATGCCTTGGAAGAGGCAATAATGCATATTGGGACTGAGTTACAGGCTTTAAAAGTGAAAATGGCTCTGTCTTGCCACGCTGATTACCGGTGGATATGTGTGACATCTTTAAAGGTAAACGAGACAGATTATGAATAGGAGAAAATCAAAAATCATATCTCAGGTGTTTGGAACAGCTCTGACATTGTCCTGGACTTAGGGAAACTTCATAATCAAATACAGACCCTGGAACACTCTCGACTGGATTTTACCGCCGCTGGAGCAGCTAATGACTTATTTCACACCTTCTCTAACTTTATTTCTGGAAAAAACATTCTGTCTAATATCTTTAGTTCTAATTTTGCTTCTCATAATCATTCTTCCTTGTATTGTCAGGATTCTTCGGCAGAACATTCAAAAGCTCGCGACTGAGCTGCATCTGGCTGTTTTAAGAAATAAAAAAGGGGGAGATGCTGGGAGCCGGCATATTGCATATTGAGTGCATATTGCATATTGAGTGCAGCACTTTCCACAGCATCATCTTTCAGGATCTGGAATAGCTCAACTGGAATTCTATCACTGCCGGGAGCCAGCGTGAGGAACTCCGCCCATGACAAAGGTCATGAGGAAGGAGGCTCGGCATACGCAAAGGCGGGATCGAGCTTCAGGAGTCCCCCTGGAAATTCTCGAGCATCTAGCCCCAAAACCAGAGTCTGCCTACTTTCTGCTTTGTGCTTTCACCTACACCTCTGACTTTACGGGGGGCTGTCCCCCACTACCTCTCTCTTAAAAAAGAGTTAGCTTACAGTTCCAGTTAATAATTCCTGGAGGTGACAGTGTTTAACCTACAAACTCCTTTGGAAATCCTCTAGCCTGTCTGAATAGGTTTTTCCGGCCACATGTGATTGTTCAGAGCCTCCCAACTGTGAGAGGCAGGAGATGTTCTAAACTGTCTAAACACAGATTCTTTTGAGTAGTTAAAAGATTGATTAGAAATTGTATTGGTGAAGGGATTTTCACTTGTTGGGCCAATGTTTGCTGCTAAGTTTCCATATCCCTTACCTGCTGTGTCCCTGGCAGTGTATTGATTAATATAATTGGTGTAAGTAGTAGCTTTAATGTTTGTAACCTGGGACCCTTGAGTTAATTCTTTTTCTTGTTATAGCCCACCACACCTTTGCTCTGTAGGAATGCAACTTTATCTAATGCTTTTGGAGGGTGGCTCCTGACCAATCACCTTTAGAGAAAAATAAGTTTTCTGAAGAAAAGGTCTTAAAATGTTAACAGGCCTCCGGGCCAGAAGATGATGCAAATCACCTAAGCTTTTGCATATGATAAGTTTGCAGGAAGAAAGCCTGGCTTGCTGCATGACTCTACCCCTTCCCCCATTATCCTCTATGCATAACTTAAGGTATAAAAACTACTTTGGAAAATAAAGCGTGGGCCTTGTTCACCGAAACTTGGTCTCCCCATGTCGTTCTTTCTCTTACCTTCTGGCTGAATTATTCAGCCTCTTTTCTCCACTGAATTTCCTCACTGAGCTATCCTCATTCTATTACTCTTTATATCCTTAATTAACGTTTAATTAAGCAGTTGTTTCCTGATCCTCGCCTATGCCATCTCTCCTTCGAATACCCTGGATCAGCCGGGGCTGGACCCCGGCAGAGATTGACTATCACCAGTTTAAAGCTGCTACCTCAGAATGATTTTTATCAGTTGTATTCCCTCCACTCTTGAGGCTATGCAAATTGCTGGGGACAGGCCTGAGCTCCACAGTCCTGGAGAGCACCAGGAAATATTCTCATATGATTAGGTAATGCCACCCTGGTCAGCCTCCATTTCTTAAAAATTAAATTGTGTTCTATAATGTAGCCTAAGCATAGGATGAAAACTCAATTTCCAGGGACAATGCAGTGTATATATATATTAGAGGAGAGGTATCTTTAGGAACTTTTTAATTCTACTTACCAGAGACACAGTCACTGAAAGCTTTTTTTGGTCTTTTTTTTTTGCCTATTTAACTTCTTTTTCTTTAATTTATCTAGTTTTAATTGGAGGATAATTGCTTTACAGTGTTATGTTAGTTTCTGCTGTACATCAACATGAATCAGACTAAATAACATCTGACAAAAAAAGTCTTAGTTGATATTGATAAAGTGCCAGAAAACAATCTGAGTTGTAATTATCAAGAGCAAGGGAACTTATCCATTTCTGTATTTTCACACCTTCAAGTCATCATTCAAAGTACTCATGAAAGGTTCCACACTATGTTCAGAGTGCTTGGAGCTATTACTGGGCAAGTTACTTTTCTACATGTAAATTTTCGTTTATAGCAATACAAGTTATTTGAGGAAGCTCTGCTTTCAGCCACAATCCAACATTCTATTGCTCATTATTGGTTGTTGGGTCACTATTAATCATACTACAGCTGTATCAGGGTACCTCGAGTTCATGGTTGCCAAACTCATCACTTTACAGATAATGAGATTAGCCCAAGGGAGTTAAGAGAATTTCCGTAGGTAACCTTGAAAATTAGTCAGAAGCAGCTGATTCTAAAACCAGTTTCTAGATAACCTTGCCCATTCCAAATTCCAGCCACTCTAAAGCCATCAGGCTATTTTGTCCAAGAGAATCACAGTTGGAGCATCCCTTCTGTTAATAACAACTTCTTTTATTGTATTTTTCTACATTTCCCTGGCAAGATACTATAGAAAAAAGAAGGATGATTTATTGTTGCAGAATGAAAAGGAATCTGTTATTGCCAGTTATTGCCAGGCTGAGCTGAAACTGCTTTTAGAGCCTACAGTGGAGACTATTTCAAAAGATTTCTCTGTTCCTGGAGGACACAATTTTTACTTAGAGGCAAAGAAAAGGTTCAACTTGACTATAAATTAGTGCCCAAGAAAGAAGTTAAGATAAGGAATCTTTGCAACTCTGTGGACTTTAGCCCACCAGGCTCCTCAGTTCATGGGATTTCCCAGGCAAGAGTGGAGTGGGTTGCCGTTTCCTTCTCCAGAGGCTCTTCCCGACCCAGGGATCAAACCCAGGTCTCCTGCATTGCAAGCAAATTCTTTACCATCTGAGCCCCCAGGGAAGCCCAAGGAGAGATTGGAGATGGATAAATGAAAGAAGTCAAATAGTCTTTATTCCTCTTCCTGAAGGCCTAAGTACCAGACCACACAGTACCAAAGAAGAAGGTGATAGTTTGACTTTTTATCTTTCTATAACCTCAATTAGATATTCTTGAAGAGACCACAAATATTTCTAAAAGTAGTTTAGAATAATGAATCCAAGCAAACAAGATTTCTTTCTTGTACTGACTTTTTCTAAAAACAGGGGATACAATATTTAAGACACAACTTTTGATTGCACAGTGGTTATTATCTGAAATGCAAACAAATATAATAGTTGATTGAATCCAGTTTAATAAGAGTTATCACACTAGAATACACAGATGATCATGATGATGATGATGATGATGATGGACAAGGAATAGTATAAGAAGAAAGTAATAGCTAATACATATTGAGTATGCATTTTTTTGTACCAGGCATATTCTAAGGTGCTTTTGTTGGATTACCAAGTTAAGCCTCCAGAATAATATTATGAATTAAATTCTACTGCTACCTACAATATACAATTGATAAATGTTATGCACAAAGATGGAGAAGGCAATGGCACCCCACTCCAGTACTCTTGCCTGGAAAATCCCGTGGACGGAGGAGCCTGGTAGGCTGCAGTCCATGCGGTCGTGAAGAGTCGGACACGACTGAGCGACTACACTTTCACTTTTCACTTTCATGCATTGGAGAAGGAAAGGGCAACCCACTCCAGTGTTCTTGCCTGGAGAATCCCAGGGATGGGGGAGCCTGGTGGGCTTCTGTCTATGGGGTCGCAGAGAGTCGGACACGACTGAAGCGACTTAGCAGCAGACTTAGCAGCATGCACAAAGAAATTAAGTTATTCAAAGTCACACAACCAGCATGTGGTATACCTATGAGATGACTCAAAGTACATGACAGCCATTCCAAATTGGGAAGTGAGCTTAGGAAAAATCGGGGGAAGAAGAGATACAAGATACTAGAAGTAGTATCACTCAGTGTTACTCTGGTTGAGAAAGGGTAAATGAGCATCAAGGCATAAGAAAAAAATTTGTACAAATATATGAAAACAACAGAGATTGCATGCTTATATGCTGTAACTCAGTGGGAGGTGGGAGGCATCACTTAAGACATAAGGATGGAAAGCTAGAGAAAAAGCTGTGATGGAGGGTTTGTTCAGTACAGTTCAGTCACTCAGCTGTGTCTGACTCTTTGAGACCCCATGAACTGCAGCACGCCAGGCCTCTCTATAAATCACCAACTCCTGGAGCCTACCCAAACTCACGTTCATTGAGTCAGTGATGCCATCCAACCATCTCATCCTCTGTTGTCCCCTTCTCCTCCCGCCTTCAATCTTTCCCAGCATCAGGGTCTTTTCAAATGAGTCAGCTCTTCATATTAGGTGGCCAAAGTATGGAGTTTCAGCTTCAACATCAGTCCTTCCAATGAACACCCAGAAGCGATCTCCTTTAGGATGGACTGGTTGGATCTCCTTGCAGTCCAAGAGACTCTCAAGAGTCTTCTCCAACACCACAGTTCAAAAGCATCAATTCTTCAGTGCTCAGATTTCTTTATAGACTACCTCTCACATGCATACATGAATACTGGAAAAACCATAGCCTTGGGTAGATGGACCTTTGTTGGCAAAGTAATGTCTCTGTTTTTTAATGTGCTATCTAGGTTGATCATAACTTTCCTTCCAAGGAGTAAGCATCTTTTAATTTCATGGCTGCAGTCACCAGCTGCAGTGATTTTGGAGACCCAAAAATAAAGTCTGCTACTGTTTCCACTCTTTTTCCATCTATTTGCCATGGAGTGATGGGACCAGATGCCATGATCTTAGTTTTCTGAATGCTGAGCTTTAAGCCAACTTTTTCACTCTCCCCTTATACTTTCCTCAAGAGGCTCTTTAGTTCTTCTTCACTTTCTGCCATAAGGGTGGTGTCATCTGCATATCTGAGGTTATTGATATTTCTCCCAGCAATCTTGATTCCAGCTTGTGCTTCATCCAGCCCAGCATTTTTCATGATGTACTCTGCATATAAGTTAAGTAAGCAGGGTGACAATATACAGCCTTGACGTATTTCTTTTCCTATTTGGAGCCAGACTGTTGCTCCATGTCCTGTTCTAACTGTTGCTTCCTGACCTGCATATAGGTTTCTCAAGAGGCAGGTCAAGGGATCTGGTATTCACATCTCTTGAAGCAGTTTCAACTGTTTATTGTGATCCACACAGTCAAAGACTATGGCATAGTCAATAAAGCAGAAATAGATGTTTTTCTGGAAGTCTCTTGCTTTTTTGATGATCCAGCAGATGTTGGCAATTTGATCTCTGGTTCCTCTGCCTTTCTAAAACCAGCTTGAACATCAAGAAGTTCACAGTTCACGTATTGCTGAAGCCTGGCTTGCAGAATTTTGAGCATTACATTACTAGCGTGGGAGATGAGTGCAATTGTGTGGTAGTTTTTAGCATGCTTTGGCATTGCCTTTTTTGGGGATTGGAATGACAACTGACCTTTTCCAGTCCTGGGGCCACTGCTGAGTTTTCCAAATTTGCTGACATATTGAGTGCAGCACTTTCACACCATCCTCTTTTAGAATTTGAAATAGCTCAACTGGAATTCCATCACCTCCACTAGCTTTGTTTGTGGTGATGCTTCCCAAGGCCCACTTGACTTCACATTCCAGGCTGTCTGGCTCTAGGTGAGTGATCACATCATTGTGATTATCTGCATCATGAAGATGTTTTTTGTACAGTTCTTTTGTGTATTCTTGCCATTTCTTCTTAATATCTTCTGCTTCTATTCGGTCCCTACCATTTCTGTCCTTTATTGAGCCCATCTTTGAATGAAAAATTCCCTTGGTATCTCTAATTTTCTTGAAGAGATCTCTAGTCTTTCCCATTATATTGTTTCCCTCTATTTCTTTGCACTGATCACTGAGGAAGGTTTTCTTTTCTCTCCTTGCTATTCTTTGGAACTCTGCATTCAAATGGATATATCTTTCCTTTTCTCCTTTGCTTTTCACTTCTCTTCTTTTCACAGCTATTTGTAAGACCTCTTCAGACAGCCATTTTTCTTTTTTTGCATTTCTTTTTCTGAATGTTAGGTCCATGAATCAAGGCAAATTGGAAGTGGTCAAACAGGAGATGGCAAGAGTGAACTTCGACATTCTAGGAATCAGTGAACTAAAATGGACTGGAATGGGTGACTTTATCTCAGATGACCATTATATCTACTACTGTGGGCAGGAATCCCTTAGAAGAAATGGAGTACCCATCATAGTCAACAGAAGAGTCCAAAATGCAGTACTTGGATGCAATCTAAAAAATGACAGAATGATCTCTGTTAGTCTCTGAGGCTAACCATTCAGTATCACGGTAATCCAAGTCTATGCCCCGACCAGTAATGCTGAAGAAGCTGAAGTTGAATGGTTCTATGAAGACCTACAAGACCTTTTAGAACTAACACCCAAAAAAGATGTCCTTTTCATTATAGAGGACTGGAATGCAAAAGTAGAAAGTCAAGAAATACCTGGGGTAACAGGTAAATTTGGCCTTGGAATACAGAATGAAGCAGGGCAAAGGCTAATAGAGTTTTGCCAAGAAAACTCACTGGTCATAGCAAACACCCTCTTCCAACAACACAAGAGAAGACTCTACACAAGGACATCACCAGCTGGTCAACACTGAAATCAGATTGATTGTATTCTTTGCAGTCAAAGATGGAGAAGCTCTATACAACCTGCAAAAACAAGACCTGGAGTGAATTATGGCTCAGATCATGAACTCCTTATTATCAAATTCAGACTTAAATGGAAGAAAGTAGGGAAAACCACTAAACCATTCAGGTATGACCTAAATCAAATCCCTTATGATTTTATTGTGGAAATGAGAAATAGATTTAAGGGATTAGATCTGATAGAGTGCCTGATGAACTATGGACAGAGGTTTGTGACATTGTACAGGAGACATGGATCAAGACCATCCCCAAGATAAAGAAATGCCAAAAGGCAAAATGGCTGTCTGAGGAGGCCTTACAAATAGCTGTGAAAAGAAGAGAAGCAAAAAACAAAGGAGGGTTTGTAGGTCCCACCAAAGAGCTTAGAATGTATATTATGGCCAGGGAAATAAAGACACAAATGTGACCAAGTCCTTGCTGAGCCACCTGCAGAACCACTGGGACCCATCAGCAAAGTGCTTAAACACAGGCCCTGTGATGTCCTGCCAGGGCTGTTCCAGAAGGGATTCTGTTTTCAGGACAAAGTTTTTCTTCATGCTTCTCCAGTCCTATAACACTTGGGCTGGTGTATCATTATCTGCACCTTCATCTACACATCTTGTCTTCACAGATGAGCACTAGCACCTCAAACCATCCAAAGGAGCCCAGAGAGAGAGCATAGTCTGGAAATTCAGTCAAAACCAACTGTATTTCACTCTAGTTCCATAATGTGATTTCTCAGGACACAAGGCTGACTCATCAATATGAGCAGTCACAGTTTCTCTGAAAATTCTTGTAATGGAGACCAGTTCTGCTCCTATTATGAAAATCCAGATCCCAATCATTTATTCTGCACATCTTGAGTGCCCTTCTGTGCCAGGACCCCACAATGTATTTAGTTGTCCCGTCTCCTTAGTTAGTGTCAATCTGTTAACAGTCGCTTGGTGCTACAGACAGAATATTTTTCTCCCTCCAAAATTCATGTTAAAATCTAATCCCTAAAGTATTTGGAGGTGAGACTTTTGGGATCTGATTAAGTCATGAGGACATAGCCTTCATGAGTGGGATTAGTGCCCTTACAAAAGAGGAACCAGAGAGCTCCCCCACAACTTCCTCATGTCAGGACACGATGAGAAGGCACCATTTATGAACCAGGAAGCAACTCTCACCAGACACCCAATTTCTGGCAACTTGATCTTGGACTTCACAGACTCTAGAATTGCGAGGAGCAAATGTTTGTTGTTTGTGAGTGATGGGGAAGAAGAAGAAACAAAGCAAGATCTTTGGGTGCTGTTTTGCAGAAAATTTTCACTTTCATCCCATGTTCAAGGATTTATTAACAAAATAAGACACTTGTTATATACAAATAAATAATACCAATATTTATTAGAGAATTATCTAGCTTCCTTTCAGTATGTATGTGTGTGCTAAGTCACTTCAGTCGTGTCCGACTCTGAGACCCCATGGACTATAGCTGCCAGGCTCTTCTGTCCATGGGATACTTCAGGCAAGAATACTGGAATAAAAAGTTGTTTTGTAAAAACTTGGAATGTTGTTAAGTCTTGGGCTTCATTGGCCAGACACCCTCTAGAGGCTCAACAATCTCAAGACTTGTCCTCTATCTTATATGGGGACTCAACGCTTGTACTCACAGCAGACAGTCAGGGTACTCACAATCAGGGCAGTATCCAGGCAGCTTAGAAGCAAGGTCAAGGCCTGCTCTGTTTTCTCTCTGAAGCCTAAACAAAGCTATCTATTTAATTTTCCTAACAGATACAAAGTTTACAAGGTCAGATTTGGCATTTTAATTTCCTTAGCAAGAGTCTAGATCTTTCACGTGCGTGCATTCTCAGTCACTTCAGTCCTGTCCAATTCTTTGTGACCCTATGGACTGTAGCCCACCAGGCTCCTCTGTCCATGGGATTCTCCAGGCAAGAACACTGGAGTGGGTAGCCATTTCCTTCTCCAGGGGATCTTCCTGACCCAGTCAGGTCTCTGTCTCCTACATCTCCTGCATTGCAGGTAGACTGTTTTTTTTTAAACTGCTGAGCCACCAAGAAGCCCTCTAGATCTTTCTTAACTGAAATATTTTTGTTCCTTGTTTCCTCAGGTGACTGAGGTCTCCCAGCGTTCCCTGAAGCCACAGAAAACAATAGAGGAATACATCCTGCAGATAGACAAAGCTCTCCCCAATGGAGAGAAGGCGCTAGCAGGTATAGGGGCAGGACTCAGGTCACAGCAATTGAGTAGGTTCCTTCAGTGCCTTCTGACATATTTGAGTGGGATATCTTCCTATAACAGGAACATCATCTCTTTCTGTAAAAGATACTCTGCCTTATCTGAAAATAACAAGTGGGGTTATAGTTGGCTGTCCAGCCAGACAGGCCTTGCCTCGCCCATCACATTCTGATACATGCTTTTGATGGTGTGTACATTGAGTGGATTCGGAAATTTTGCAGCAATTTTTAACTTTATTTATTTGGTCTCAGGACAGCAAAGCATAGGCCTAACTGTTGCTTTCTTCATAAAACCTTCATGGGTAGTGGCCTGGGCTAAGGAAGCAGTTAAGAAGGATTGGGAGCTGCTAAGTCAGAAACTATGAAAGAAGCAGCAACAGATGATGGCTCAAGAGTGAACCTTTGGTAGATGAACCTAGATTCTCTTGTACAGAGTGAAGAAAGTTAGAAAGTAAAAAAAAAAAAGTTCTATATTAATGCATATATCTGGAATCTAGAAAAACGGTACCGCTGAACCTATTGGCAGGGCAGCAATAGAGACCCAGACGTGGAGAACAGACTTGTGGACTCGGCAGGGGAAGGCGTACGTACCAAATTGCTTCAGTCGTGGCCAACTCTGTGCAACCCTAAGAACTGCAGCCTGCCAGGCTCCGCTGTCCATGGGATTCTCCAGGCAAGAATACTGAAGTGGGTTGCCATGCCCTCCTCCAGGGGATCTTCCTGACCCAGGGATCAAACCCATGTATCTTATATCTACCTGTACTGGCAGGTGGGTTCTTTACCACTAGTGCCACCTGGGAAGCCAGGGTGGGACAAATTAAGAAAATAGCATTGAAACATACACAATACCATATGTAAAATAAACAGTTAGTGGGAATTTGCTGTATGACATAGGGAGCTCAAACCCAGTGCTCTCTGACAACCTAAAGGGCAGGATAGAGTGAGAGGAAGGTTCAAGAGGGAGGGGACATATGTATACCTTTGGCTGATTCATGCTGATGTATGGCAGAAACCAACACAACACTGTAAAACAATTATCTTCCATTTAAAAATAAATACATTTAAAAAAATAAAAAAAAGATGGAAACTTTAAGGAAAATAGACCCTGACTCAAGGTTGAGAGAATGGGAAAGAATGCCGAAGCACAAACTGAAGGTAAGTCTAGATCAGACCTGGGCAATGCTTGATAAATAATGCCAAGGCATTTCATGAAGTACTGACACCAAATTGTAAGCGAAGTCATGATCTCAGAGAAAAACACAAATGGCTTATGATTCACCAACTGCCTCAAATCTGTCTGGATTCTGCTTAAGCCCTTAAATCTATAAGAGTCAACCATCTTCTGTTATGTTAGACTTTAGAGTATACATGTAACATGTCCCAGGGAGCTGGACTTCTGTGTATGTTGATTATAGGATTGCCTCATTGTGTCCTAAATGAATAGAGCCTTAGCCTATACACTTCTTAATTTTCTTGGTACAACTATCAGAGAGACCTGAAATAGACACATCTAGACTTATAAGTATCAAGCTTGGTCAATATGGAACACAGGATGTGGACATTTCTGAAACTTGCTGCATTTATAAACACTGAGGAAAATGCTTTCTTTAATTTAATCTGGGCTTCCCTGGTGACTCAGACAGTGAAGAATCTGCCTGCAAAGCAGGAGACCTACCTGGGTTTGATCCTGAGGTCAGAAAGAGTCCCTGGAGAAGGGAATGGCTGAGTTCAGTTCAGTTCAGTTCAGTCGCTCAGTCGTGTCCGACTCTTTGCAACCCCACGAATTGCAGCATGCCAGGCCTCCCTGTCCATCACCAACTCCTGGAGTTCACTCAAACTCACGTCTATCGAGTTGGTGATGCCGTCCAGCCATCTCAACCTCTGTCATCCCCTTCTGCTCCTGCCCCCAATCCCTCCCAGCATCAGAGTCTTTTCCAATGAGTCAACTCTTCGCATGAGGTAGCCAAGTATTGGAGTTTCAGCTTCAGCATCAGTCCTTCCAAAGGACACCCAGGATTGATCTCCTTTAGAATGGACTAGTTGGATCTCCTTGCAATCCAAGGGACTCTCAAGAGTCTTCTCCAACACCACAGTTCAAAAGCATCAATTCTTCAGTGCTCAGCTTTCTTTGCAGTCCAACTCGCACATCCATACATGACCACTGGAAAAACCATACATAGCCTTGACTAGACGGACCTTTGTTGGCAAAGTAATGTCTCTGCTTTTCAATATGCTATCTAGGTTGGTCATAACTTTTCTTCCAAGGAGTAAGCGTCTTTTAATTTCCTGCAAATTAACCATTTGCAGTGATTTTTGAGCCCCCCAAAAATAAAGTCTGACACTATTTCCACTGTTTCCCCATCTATTTCCCATGAAGTGATGGGACCAGATGCCATGATCTTAGTTTTCTGAATGTTGAGCTTTACCCACTCCTATATTCTTGCCTAGAGAATTTCATGAACAGAGGAGCCTGGCAGGCTACAGTCCATCATGTCACGAAGAGCTGGACATAACTGAGTAACTAACACACTTCACTTTGTTAGCCCTTGTTCTATACAGTGTTAACAGTTCCCATTATTTGTTAGGTGCTACCTCAGTGGAACTGAGAATTAGGATCACTTTCCCTCCACACCAAAACCAATGCATCACCCATGGAGAGGGCACATCAGTTGACACTGTTTTCCAGATTGGATTGTGGGAAGATGGATAAGGTGTTTTTTTTGTTTTTGTTTTTTTCAACCTCAACCCATTTACAAATCACTGTATTTTTTCTCTAGGGATGTCAGTGAGTCTGTGCAGGGCCCCCTGACAGGAAGAATGATCAGGAGTCTCAAGTGTTACCCAGCAGTAACCATCAGTGATGTTAGACAAGGCTATTCTTACCTCTCGTTAGGGTAGATGTGTATAAGGGATCACCATGGGCAGAACCAGCTTGGAGAAGAGGACCAGGGAACTGGCTGGAGCCTCTCATAAAGTGGCATGCAAACCAACCCTGACTTTGTAAACTTATAAATATATAACTCTAACATGTCAATACCAGGTCTTACTCAAGGCTTCTTTTCTCCAAAAATAGCTATCCTACAAATTAAAAGCCTTTGTTACCATGTTTTCCCTTCAAATCTCATGTTCCAGGTACACTGAAACTAAATAAAGGGTGTATGGTTTTGGTAATACAACTTTCATTCCAACTTGCAAGCAACAATGCATTTATTATGCTGACTCAACCTGACAGTTTTATTGCCTTACATTTGTGTAAATCTGAATTCTGACTTTTTTATCCTGGGTACTTTCATGCCCAGAAATAGCCAATGCATTTTTATTTTAGGTGTTTGTTCCTACAGTTAGGTCATGGTGGCTATTCTAATCCTGTTTTAGAATTTGACAAACCTATATGAATCTTATTCCCATAAGGCCATTATTTTTGTGCTCATATTTTTATCAGCTGAAGAATCACAGCAAATTTCTGAATTGAAACTGCTTCAAAAGTGTGGGAAGGACTGGTCCTTCTGCAACTTTGTTTTATTTCACCAAGCTTTGTACTGCAGGATGTTAAAACCAAGGAAAGAGCTCTGCCAAAACCTTAATCTTGGAATTCAAGCCTCTAGAATTGTAAGAAAAAAAAAAATTTCTGTTATTTACGCCAAAAAAGAAAAATGTGACTATTGTCTCTATACATCTTTCACTAGGTCCCAAGGCAAATAATATCAGGTGACAAATAGACAAACTTTATAGAAGAAGATGCTAGGCAATCTTATCTGGAGTTAAATTATTGAATATAAAGAAATATTGTATCAATTAAATGAAGCTCTATTAACCTCCAATCATTTAGGAAATCATTTTTAAAATTGTTACTTTATCACTATTTACTCTTGTGTCACTTGCTGTGACTCAAACAGAATATAATTTTAAATGATATTTCTTCTCATGTAATAACAAAACATGGAAGCTGACCCCATGGATAGTCCATGGAATTCTCCAGGCCAGAATACTGGAGTGAGTAGCCTTTCCCTTCTCCAAGGGATCTTCCCAACCCAGGGATCAAACCCAGGTCTCCTACATTGCAGGTAGATTTTTTACCAGCTGAGCCACCAGGGAAGCTCAAGAATACTGGAATGGGTAGCCTATCCCTTCTCCATTTCATTGGCCTCCTCTTAACATGGACACAAATAAGGAAAAGGAAATGCTGCATGATGGCAAATAGGAATATAGATTTCTCATCTCAGTCTTCTCATAAATTCTGCTTATGAATGCCTGCTTGATCTTCTAGAGGCAGATAAAAATGTATAGGTTAATAGAGGTTACATTAATTCTGCAATTATGGAGTTTAGTTTATGTAATGGTATAGCTTATAATCTGGTATAGAAACTCATGCTACAAAACTAGAAAGGGAGTACTTTTGTTTAGCTTTAATTTTCTTATTTTTAAATGATTAACAAAGAAACCACTATTAGGTTTTGAATGCAGAGTTATTCTTTCTATAATGAAGTTTAACTAATAAAAATGTATTTGGTTTTACTCCTTTCTTGCAGTGCAGTGTGGGAACTACAGGGTGAATTTACATAAATACTCCACTTAATATGCTTGAGTCTCATGTGGTCTCCTATGAAGCTGCAGTTTGAGTAAAAAAACTACTACTTATCAGCACTTGCCTAACTGTGGAAGGAGGTATTCTTCATGCTGATGGGAAACGAAGGGAAGATCAATGGAAAAAAAAGGTTCTAAGGCAATCAGAACAAGCAGGTTTATTAATGTAGATTCAGTGGCATTAGCTGCTTCCTGCTTTTTCTCTCATCATGTAATATTTTGAAACACTGTATAATCTTTTTTCACAATGCTAACATATGCAATGTAATCCCTATATTCCTTACAAATGCAAGGAACATAAAGCAGATGTGAAAAACTTTGATGAATGTTTCTATTATATAAAGCAAGAGTCTGCAAATTATGGCTTCTGGAGTGCCAGCTGTATTTTAAAACAATAGTTTCTTGGAAACAGGCATACCATCCATTTGTGTATCATCTGTGGTTGCTTTATGGCAGAGTTGGAGGACATACTCATGAATAGTTTACTATCCCAGACTTTACAAAAACATTAGCCAGTCATGGCTATATAAATGAAAACATTATATTTTTTTGGTGAAAAAACTATAAAAAATCAGAAATGTAAAGTTCACCATTTTACATTTTTACTTCCGAACTGAAATAATTCTTTCATTGCTCTAAGAAGTTTTAAGCATTTACCTAGGGCTTTTGACAGTTGGTGATAAAGTCCTAAGTAATACCAAGAGTATATTTTACTGATCAAAAGAAGTCAAAAACAACCCATATTCTCTTGGGGGATGTGACTCAAGAATTGGGAAACAATAGCCTAAACTTTAGGGTAATGAACAATTTAATAATTAATTAGCTCAGTTTTCTAACACATTATCTGTCATCATTTCAAGCTCATCTTTGCAAGTTATAAATGGCTACAAAGACAATGTATAAATGTATCCTGTTACTATGTTTAGTGGTAGTGTCACTTGAAGTTCTAAAGTGTCCCCATTAAAGTTATTAATTAAAGTAATTTAAAATTATAATCTGGGTGAAATGAACAAGAAGGGGAAATCCTCCTTTTTTAGCCCATTTATTTATGATCCAAGTTACAATCAATGCTAATGGTTTTCTTCTCCATCTTCCTGTGGGAAATTCTGTAGACCTTCTAGATCACTATACAAGGTGATTTTGCTTTAGCTTGGGATTCACCATAAGCACTTGCCCATTCCAGGTATCCAGGAGTCACATCACTACTGACAGACCATGCAGACTTGAAACAATGGGACACCTTATACTGCCTTTACTAGAAGCTAGAATGCTTCTTCCCAACCTCTTGTGCATTTGGTCAAACTCATGACCAACTATGTCCCAAGACTTTGACCTAAGACTTTGCTCAGTATCCACTTGTCTAACTAGTGGTCATCTGGAAGAAGAAGTTCCTGGGTGGTACCAGCTTATGATACCTCCTGTGCTGGCACAGAGGTAAAGTGCGTCTTACTACACAGTTTACAGTATTGTGAGGAAGATGCACATGACTTCAATTATAGAACTGCATGTCTTTGCAAATTTTAGTGTAGTAAAAATGTGAAACCTAAATATTATCAAGTATGGGACACTTTTCTTAGTTTTAAAACTTCTTGAGTAATGCTTTGGATAAGAGTGACCAGGAAAGCTCTATTCTTTAATTCTTTAGCCTAGGACAACATTCCTTCTTTGGTTTATTCATCTTCTTCTGGAGACTCTGTATTTCCTTATGAAGTCGTCTGTTCTCTTCTTGGAATCCTTCCTGTAGTAGTCGGGACTGTTCCTAAAAAGATACAAATGGAAATTGAATAGTGTATATCATTAAGTAAATCTCTAACTACTATCTAGTTTCCACATTCAAGGATTGTTTTTTTTTTTTTTACTTTTCATTTATTTATTTTTTATCGAAGGATAATTGCTTTACAGAATTTTGTTGTTTTCTGTCAAATCAATATGAATCAGCCATAGGTATACATATATCCCCTCCCTTTTGAAACTCCCTTCCATCTCCCTCCCTGTCTCACCCCTCTAGGTTGATACAGAGCCCCTGTTTGAGTTTCCTGAGCCATACAGCAAATTCCCGTTGGCTATCTATTTTACATATGGTAATGTAAGTTTCCATGTTACTCAAAAATGTTTAATTTCTTCTTGAAATTTCTCTATCATTAATTTTCATTTTACTTTCTCTTAAGTCTTCTATCTCTGTGATTGCTTTTCCTGAGTCTCCTTGAGTTAAGAAAGATTTTGACTTACATCTCCTGACATAAGTTCATCTTGATATGTTGATAAATCTCAATTAGCAGTCTTAATTTTTTCTCCCATTATTTGTATACAACCTTTGTGGACAACCTAATGAAATGTTTGGCTTTGAGTCTTATCTATGCATTTTTATTTTTTTAACACACACACATACACACATAACACAGAAATAGAAGGATTTCCAAAATCTGATACATTGTCTTAATCTTAGATCAGGAAATTTGGTCTAAGCTTCCACAACTTGGTGGCAGGAGGACCAAAATATAGGTGAGGGAATCAGGGTCCCAGACTTGATCATACTGGATTTCTGCACAGCTCAACACATACTAGGAGTAGGGCATAGGAAACCAGTAGGAGTGACAGACAGACACAGCAGTGTGAGTTAAGGAGTCCTTCTGCTTATGAAGGATTTCTTATAGCTAAAGGTCATACCAGTTGTGACAGGAAAAAAAAATCATGGATCCCTCTAAGCGGTGAAGACAGTTCAGATATCTATCTTCCCAAGCATTGTGACCCTATAAAAGTTATTTAGTCTTGTCTGAACCTCTCTTTCATCTCCTAAGTATTAGGGACATGACAGGTCTTGCTTTGATATGGATAAGACCTTT
>NW_020867100.1:0-34452 GCF_003369695.1 Bos indicus x Bos taurus
ATATGATTATACAGTGGAAATGACAAATAGATTTAAGGGACTAGACCTGATAGACAGAGTGCCTGATGAACTATGGATGTAGATTTGTGACATAGTACAGGAGACAGGGATCAAGACCATCCTCAAGAAAAGAAATGCAAAAAGTAAAATGGCTGTTTGAGGAGGCCTTACAAATAGCTGCACAAAGAAGAGAAGTGAAAAGCAAAGCAGAAAAGGAAAGATACACCCCTTTGAATGCAGAGTTCCAAAGAACAGCAAGGAAAGATAAGAAAGCCATCCTCAGAGATCAGTGCAATGAAACAGAGGAAAACAAAAGAATGGAAAGACTACAGATCACTTTAAGAACATTAGAGATACCAAGGGAAACTTTCATGCAAAGATGAGCTCAATAAAGGACAGAAATGGTATGAACTTAAGCAGAAGATATTAAGAAGACGTAGCAACAGTATGCAGAGTAACTGTACAAAAAAGATCTTCATGACCCAGATAACCATTATGGTGTGACACTCACTTAGAGTCAGACATCCTGGAGTGCAAAGTCAAGTGGCCTTTGGAAACATCAATACAAGCAAAGCTAGTGGAGGTGATGGAATTCCAGTTGAGCTATTTAAAATCCTGAAAGATGATGCTGTGAAAGTGCTGCACTCAATATGCCAGCAAATGTGGAAATCTCAGCAGTAGCCACAGGACTGGAAAAGGTCAGTTTCCATTCCAATCCCAGAAAAGGCAATGCCAAAGAATGCTCAAACTACAGTACAAATGAAACTCACCTCACACGCTAGAAAGTAGTGCTTAAAATTCTCCAAGCCAGGCTTCAACAGTATGTGAAACGTGAACTTCCAGATTTTTGAGCTAGATTAGAAAAGGCAGAGGAACAAGAGATCAAATTGCCAACATCTGTTGGATCATTGCAAAAGGAAGAGAGTTCCAGAACAACATCTGCTTTATTGACTGCACCAAAGCCTTTGACTGTGTGGATCACAACAAACTGTGGAAAATTCTTCAAGTGATGGGAATACCAGACCACCTGACCTGCCTCCAGAGAAATCTGTATGTAGATTAAAAGCAACAGTTAGAACACACATGGAACAACAGACTTGTTCCAAATCAGGAAAGGAGTACTTCAAAGTTGTATATTGTCACCCTACTTATTTAACTTATATTCAGTGTACAACTTGCGAAATGCCAGGCTGAATGATGAAACACTAGCTGGTTTCAAGATTGCTGGAAGAAATATCAATAACCTCAGATATGCAGATGACACCACCCTTATGGCAGAAAGCAAAGAAAAACTAAAGAGCCTCTTGGTGAAAGTGAAAGAGGAGCATGAAAAAGTTGGCTGAAAACTCAGCATTCAGAAAACTAAGATCATGGCCGGTCCCATCACTTCATGGCAATCGATAGGGAAACAGTGAAAACAGTGACAGACTTTATTTTTTGGGCTGCAAAATCACTGCAGTAGGTGACTGCAGCCATGAAATTAAAAGACGCTAGCTTCTTGGAAGAAAAGCAATGGCCTACCTAGACAGCATATTAGAAAGCAGAGACATTACTTTGCCCACAAAGGTCCATCTAATCAAAGCTATTGTTTTTCCATTAGTCATGTATGGATGATAAAGAAAGCTGACTGCTAAAGAATTGATGCTTTTGAACTGTGGTGTTGGAGAAGACTTTTGAGAGTCCCTTGGACTGCACGGAAATCCAACCAGTCCATCCCAAAGGAAATCAGTCCAAATATTCATTGGAGGGACTGATGCTGAAGCTGAAACTCCAATACTTTGGCCACCTGATGCAAAGAACTGACTCATAGGAAAAGATCCTGATGCTAGTGAAGATTCAAGGTGGGAGGAAGAAGAGGGTGACAGAGGATGAGATGGTTGGATGGCCTCACAGACTCAGTGGACATGTTTGAGTAAACTCTGGGAGTTGGTGATGTACAGGGAGGCCTGGCGTGCTGAAGTCCAAGGGGCCGCAAAGAGTCAGACATGACTGAGTAGCTGAACTGAACTGAACTATTGTATACAATGTTTAGAAGGAAATGGCAATCCACTCCACTATTCTTGCCTGGAGAATCCTGTATGGACAGAGAAGCCTGGCCACAGTGACGGCAAAGAGTTGGCTATGACTGGTGACTAAAACAACAGCATCGTATGTATAGTTATATGTAGCATCATATACTACAGTTACATGTAGCAAGGATCCTGCCAAACAATGTGGTCTACCCAAATTATATTTGCTTTTCCTGCCTTGTTCTGTATACATACTGCTCAGAATAATTCTCTTCCCATTTCCTAATGTAGCCAAATTTTTTTATGTGATTTGGTATGAATACTTAATATATGATCTATTTTGACAAAATTTTAAGTGTACAATAGACTGTTGTTAACTGAAGCCACAATGTTGATAGCAGAACTCTAGAATTTAATAATTGAAACTTTATACCCACTTGAACAACATCATCTCATTTCCCTCACCCCTCACCCTCTAGCAGCCACTGTTTTACTATCTGGTTTTATGAGTCAAACCACTTTTGTTACTATGATACATACAAGTGGAATCATATGGTATTTGTTCCTGGTGTGAATGGTTTACTTTACTTTAGCATGATACTCTGCAGGTTCATCCATGTTTTCACTTTTGGCAGTATTTTGTTCTTAAGAGTGAATATTCAGTTTTATGTCTATACCAATATCTTGACTATTTAATGATTATGCTACAAGATATATGAGTGAAGTTACATTTCATATCTTCAATTCTTTTAGATATATATTTAAAAGTAGGATTGCTGGATCATATGCTAATTCTATTTTAGTTCTTTTAGAAACTTCCAATTATAATGTCAGTGGAAAAAGCTCTTTGCATGGAAACAATGTGATCTGATTTATATTTTGAATGCTTAATTTTGTTGCTTATGGAGGACAGATTGCTTGAATAAGATAATGGAGATAATATAGATAACTGCGTTCCAGACAACAGATTTATTTATGCATCATAGATGCTTTTTTGAAACTGCTAAATTATGAGTCAAAATGCTAAAGAAAGATCAGATATGATTCTTCTTCAGAAATTACAGATTTATAATTTACTGATCAACTGAATTGGAGTTTTATTTTCTACACAAATCTATTCTTTAATAAAATATACAGTTATCTATGAGTGTTTTATGTTTTTGACTAAATATCCTTATATTTGAAGATAACATATTCCAAAGAACACAGTGTTACATGCCTATGTATATGTGAAAAAGCATCTGCACAATTAATTTAAATTTCAAATTTGACTACAAGGTAAATATCTGAAGTATTAAAATTAAAATGTTAATGATCATCAGGCTAGGATATAGCAAAATCTTGTAGGTCATAAGGCAAGTGCAATATAAATAATTCACATCCACTTTATTAATATGAATTTTCTGGGTTATTGACATACACTGCTCTCCATTTTTGCTTATTTCTGCTCTATCAAAATTATATATAACTATTGGTTCCCTGAGTATGTTGAAAGGGCAGTATCTTTGAATTTAGACAGACACCAAAGAAAAAAATTGAAAGCTATCTTGTTATGGAGCTATTTCTACTGACATTTCACCACAGTCCAGAATTTTTCAATTTTGGATGGATTCACATTAGCAAATTTCACAGTCATCTTTAATTGCCATATGAATTGGAATATTTTTCAAATTGACTAACAAGTTCTCTTTATGTAGGATGATAAACCAGAGGAGAGAAGTATAATCAGAAATTCATAATCTACCTTTATGTGTGCTTAGTCACTCAGTCGTGTCTGACTCTTTGTGACCCCATGAACTGTAGCCTGCCAGGCTCCTCCGTCCATGGGGCTTCTCCAGGCAAGAATACTGGAGTGGATTGCCATGCCCTCCTCTCTACCTTTATATCAGATAGTATAATTTTCTTCCAATCATCTGAACCTAGTAAAGAATGTGTGATCTTAAGACTTCCTAGGTTACAGAACTCACTTTTCAGTATAAAAGATGAAAATACTAAATATTTGCTTAATCAAGTACTCCAACTTTTAGAGCAGAGCCATGGGGCTGGATTCAGAAAGGAAAAAAACAAAACAAAACAAAAACAAAAACACAAACAAAACAAAACAGATATCTTGAATCCAACATTAGTGGTGAAATCCCAAAATAGAAACAGTGAAGAATTTGAACACTTTATGTAGTTAGTCATGAGTGGAACTCACTGATGATTGCCAGGCTTTAGGAAATCATATAAGGTTTACAGATTGTACAAGGTGGGACACTTTACATTAATCAAGTAACCCTAATAAGCAATTCTGTTAGGTCATTATGTCATCCTTATTTTATAAGTGAAGAAAAAGAGGTATAGAATGTTTATACAATTTGCCAAACTAATAGGCAGTGAGTAAGTATAAAATGGGCTGTTAGGGTTCAGTTTTCCCTCTTAATCACTACACTACGCTGCCTTCTTCACCCATATAAAAATAAATGTTTTCCAAAGCTATTAATATACTTTTCAAAGATTCTGACACTTTTCTCACTAACGAATTCCTCAAGGCTTTGATGAAGTAGACGTATGAATGTTCCTATAAGGGGATTTAGATGCAAAATGAGTGATTTATAGATTATAACCCCACTCTAACTTCTTTATTTTTATATATCTCTATTCGGAGATTATTTTCATCCCTGTTGGTTTCCAGTCAGTCATCAGAATAAGCTATTCATCGTTTGCTTGGTTGATTTTTCTGGGACTGAATCTCAAGAGTGGCCAATGATTATATACTGTAAATCCCTTAATATAATGACATTCTTGAAATTCTCTTCAGTTAAAGATGGCTTATTGATTTTTAGTGGCATGGCAGGATCCATGAGAGGCAAAATGACCAGGGCAAACTGAATACTGTAAACAACAGGGTCAGGGTGAAAATTAGAAGCATCTCATGTGCATGAGTCGAGTAGCAGCTAAGATCACATGATGGGTAAGCTGCTCATCTTCTACTTATGAATACTTTTGATAATCAAATAAGACTAGGCTTAGAAAATGGAACCTGTATTTGAATTCATAGAATCATGAGTTATTAATTAATTCCTAAATCAATTTAGTTCACAGATTCAGAAGACCTCGAGTAATAAGACAAATACATTATCAGAATCTTCTTCCTAGCATTCTCCAAAGAGAAAGGACTAACTGTACAATCAGAAAATGAAACCCTGAGATTTCCTGAGTATTTTTCAACAGTGGCTCTAATTTTTGATTAATCTAGAGATTAGAACACGCTCATCTTTTCTTAATTACAGTGGAAGCTATAGCACCAAGCAATGAACGATGGCTTGAATGGAATTCATCTCATGATAAGCGTACTTGGACTCTAAAACTAATCCATTATTATTTCAAAAATTTACTAGATCTGTAGCTAAGGAATAAATATGTTCTACAATCATAATATTTCCCATATTGTCTTTTGGCCAAAGAAGTAAAGTTTATTGAAGAAGTCCAAATGGAAATTCCTACAAACATGTGTTTATTTCCTAATATGGTAGTTAGAGCACAGATTCTTGAATCAGAATACAGAGGTTAAAATCACCATTCTAACACTGAATGCTTTGTGATCTTATTCAAATATCTTAATAATTTTGGCCTATAATTCTATGTATGTACTTGAATATTATATATTTTAAATAATTTCTGTATATTTTATAGAGCACTTATAATGATGTCTGCACATAGTAATCATATATTAGTGTTTGATCAATCTATCAATCAAAAACCACAGCTTTGGAAAATTCAAGAAACATTATTCAACTATCTAAAATTTTTTATTGGAGCATAACTGTTAGATGTTGTGTATATACATCTCCTCTTCTTTGGATCTCCTTTCCATTTAGGTCACCACAGACCACTGAGTAGATTTTCCTGTGCTATACAGTCAGTTCTCATTAGTTATCTGTTTTATACACAGTAATCTAGATATGCCAATCCCAATCAACCATCTAAAATTTTTAACCAAAATAATAAATATTTCTCTCACATCCCCTTATAGTTATCAATTATTTCAGAAGGATGAAGATGATGGGTCTTGGAAAATGAGTGGATTATCACATTTTTAATCAAAGAGTGACTTTAGTTGTCACTGCTATTTTAGATATGTTCTCTTCAAATGAATGAATGAATAAGTAAAAGCCTTGGTGCCTGATATATTATTTTTGATTTTGTGACTTTAAAAAGAAGTTCTATCAAGAAATTATAAAAACTGGAAGCAGTTTTTTCCCCCAATCTGGCAAGAACAGCACTACTGTACATACAGTGTCTTACCTTAGTGTTATTTTTTGAATTCTGAACAACCATTTTGTCTTGATGTAACTTGACCATCTTATAGTAAAAAGGACTTCAGCCAGTTCACTATCCCAAATGATATCCTCTTATGGCATTGGTATTCTCCTCCCAGTAGTACCTGAAAAGGAGAGGACAAGTATTTTAGATGCTATGTTAGAAGAGAAGAGACTCTTCTCATGAAAATTCTGATGTGTACAGTATTTGTGGAGTGACTGAGCATCAAGTAGATGTGGAAATCTTGAGATATTCACCTACAGCAACATATGTTTGCATGTTATTTTATACACCACTAAAACAAGTCATGAAATACTTGGTGGGCTTTTCAAAGATTTGAAGGCAACACATATCATGTATAGTACTTCTCTGACTCATTTCAAAGCTAGGGAAGCTATAGAAGGTTAGCGTTGAATCAGCCCAGAAAGCTTTCTGGATGATGTAAAGTGCCATTATACAACTGTACTGTTGATCCATTATAACCCCATTTGTCGAGTGTTGCTTAAGTGTCTATTGCAAAGGTAAGTTTGGCTTAACTCTATGGCAAAGCTCATTAGAGTAGCATAAAATTTTTGTAGGATAAAATTCTCATGTACCCCAAGGATTGGAAGAAAATATCTACTCTATCTTAATAGTTTTTTTTAAAAATTGTTATTTTCTTGTTCCTGGACAATAATATAAGCTAAAGTGTATAACTGTGAAATATGAGATGATTATCCAAACTGAACTGCACATGGTGACTTTGGAGTTAATAAGCTTTACTAGCAATAAATTTAGACATTCCCAGCAGCATTTTATCTTAAGATTAGGGTAGCACATATGAGATTATTTCAAGCAGTCTAGACAGTTACAAGAAATTTGCATTAGTTAAGTTGATTCATAGTCTCCACCTGCCTGTGCTGCCCTTCGCGTCTCGTCTCAAAACACATATGTGACTTTATCATTAATCTTTATGACCACTGGTCTAAGGAGAAAAATACCCAAGCCTAGTTTACAGATAATGCTATACTGTTTGTGTGTCCTGGTGAAAAGTGTATTACAACCACATTGAAATCCTGCTTTTGTTGTAATTCTAAATTATGGTGAAGAAAGTAAAACCTCAGAACTGGCACAATCGCATTTTTAATTTTTACCTCAAAAGAGAGAAGAAGGCCTGAGATGAAGTATCTATGAATAATGTTTTGATAAGATAATCAGACATTTAAAAGAAGTAATTGAATCAATTAAAAAGGAGTTCACAAAGGCATATATTAATGAATCTCCTAATTTATGACCAGAAAGTATAAATATTCATGTTTTTTTGGATGGTCAGCAAAAGCTCTCAAAGCAGAGAAAACTTGTAATAACACAAGATGATCTAGATTATTCATTTTGTGATGTGAGTTCAGCCTTCTTCTCCAGGTGGCAAAGAAAACAGACTCTGTTTGCAAGACTGGAGACTGCAGAATCTCAATGGTATGGCCATCCTGTTAGTAAGACTGACTTGGTTATTGCCAGTGCTTACTCTCCAGTATCATCAATCTCATCACTGGTCATACACCTAGTGGAAGATGATCATATTGGAATCTTTACCATTCTAAAGAGGGCAGAGACTTATTTGCACCAACATAGAGAGTTATTGCTTTATTTTTTTTTGTATTTTTTTTTTAAGAAATAGAAGAAAACAATAGAATGGGAAAGACTAGAGATCTCTTCAAGAACATTAGAGATGACAAGGGAACATTTCATGCACAGACGGGCTCAATAAAGGACAGAAATGGTATGGACCTACCAGAAGCAGAAGATATTAAGAAGAGGTGGCAAGAATACACTGAAGAACTATACAAAAAAGATCTTCACAACATAGATAATCACGATGGTGAGTTCACTCACCTAGAGCCAGACATCCTGGAGTGCAAAGTCAAGTGAGCCTTAGGAAGCATCACTACGAACAGAGGGGGTGGAGGTAATGGAATTCCAGTTGAGCTATTTCAAATCTTAAAAGATGAAGCTGTGAAAGTGGTCCACTGAATATGCCAGCAAATTTGGAAAACTCAGCAGTGGCCACAGGACTGGAAAAGGTCAGTTTTCATTCCCATCTCAATAGGCCCATCACTTCATGGCAAATCGATGGGGAAACAGTGGAAACAGTGGCAGACTTTATTTTTTTGAGCTCCAAAATCATTGCAGAATGTGACTGCAGCCATAAAACTAAAAGATGCTTACTCCTTGGAAGGAAACTTATGACTAACCTGGACAACATATTAAAAAGCAGAGACAGAACTTCCTTATGACCCAGCAATCCCACTACTGGGCATACACACTGAGGAAACCAGAACTGAAAGAGACACGTGTACCCCAGGGTTCATTGCAGCACTGTTTATAATAGCCAGGACATGGAAACAACCTAGATGTCCATCAGCAAATGAATGGATAATAAAGCTGTGGTACATATACACAATGGAGTATTACTCAGCCACTAAAAAGAATACACTTGAATCAGTTCTAATGAGGTAGATGAAACTGGAGCCTATTATACAGAGTGAAATAAGCCAGAAAGAAAAATACCAATACAGTATACTAATGCATATATATGAAATTTAGAAAGATGGTGACAATAACCCTGTATGTGAGACGGCAAAAGAGACACAGAGGTATAGAACAGTCGTTTGGACTCTGTGGGAGAGGGAGAGGGTGGGTTGATTTGGGAGAATGGCATTGAAACATGTATAATATCATATATGGAATGAATTGCCAGTCCAGGTCTGATGCATGATACAGGATGCTTGGGGCTAGTGAACTGGGACGACCCAGAGGGATGGTACAGGGAGGGAGGGGGGTTCAGGATGAGGAACAAGTGTACACCCGTGGTGGATTCATGTTGATGTATGGCAAAACCAATACAATATTGTAAAGTAATTAACCTCCAATTTAAATAAATTACAAAAAAAAAGCAGAGACATTACTTTGCCAACAAAGTTCTGTCTAGTCAAGGCTATGGTTTTTGCAGTAGTCATGTATTGATATGAGAGCTGGACTATAAAGAAAGCTGAGTACTGAAGAATTGATGCTTTTGAACTGTGGTGTTGGAGAAGACTCTTGAGAGTCCCTTGGACTGCAAGGAGATCTAACCAGTCCATCCTAAAGGAGATCAGTCCTGAGTGTTCATTGGAAGGACTGATGTTGAAGCTGAAACTCCATTACTTTGGCCACCTGATGTGAAGAGCTGACTCATTTGAAAAGATCCTGATGCTGGGAAAGATTGAAGGTGGGAGGAGAAGGGGACAACAGAGGATGAGATGGTTGGATGACATCACCAGCCCAATGGACATGGTTTTGGGTAAACTCTGGGAGTTGGTGTTGGACAGGGAGGCCTGGCGTGCTGCAATCCATGGAGTCGCAGAGTCAGACACAACTGAGTGACTGAACTGAACTGAACTGAGACAGGTGTTGAGGATTATACTGCCCCACTTACCCCTGCAGGATTTCTGTCCTTATATTTGCAAAATATCACATATACTCACTGGCAGCCCACCAATACTGCTTCTGAGTGAAGAACTTACTTTACTATAATGAAAGAAAAAAAGGACAAATAATTGGTTTTATATATTAATATTTCATGGCCCTGATATTGGCAGACTATATTAAAATATTTTAATTTCTCTTAAATATGATTCAGAATCTTTGGTGTGGTCTATATAAACCTACATTATCTGGCTTTTGCCTTCTTTTTTACTTTTAGTTGTTTTTTTTTTTTTCAATTTTTATTGGAGTGCAGTTCATTTCCAATGTTGTATTAGTTTCAGGTTACATACATCAGTTATATGTATAACTGAATCGGTCAGTTATACATATGACTACAGTTATAGCCATTCTTTTATAGATTCTTTTCCCATATAGGCTATTACAGAGTATTGAGTAAAGTTCCCTGTGCTATACAATAGGTCATTATTAGTTATCTATTTTGTATATATTAGTGTGTATATGTCAATCCAAATCTCCCCATTTTTCCCTCTCCACCTCTTTCCCCCTTGGTAACCATACATTTGTTTTCTACATCTCTGATTCCATTTCTATTTTGTAAATAAGCTCCTTGTAAATAGGTTCGTTTATTACCATTGTTTTTAGATTTCACATATAAGCGATATCATATGACAATTGTCTTTCTCTGTCTGACTTACTTCACTAAATATGACAATCTCTGCTGCTGCTGCTTAGTCGCTTCAGTCGTGTCCAACTCTGTACGACCGGATAGACGGCAGCCCACCAGGCTCCCCCATCCCTGGGATTCTCCAGGCAAGAACACTGGAGTGGGTTGCCATTTTCCTTCTCCAATGCAGGAAAGTGAAAAGTGAAAGTGAAGACACTCAGTCGCGTCCGACTCTTAGCGACCCCATGGACTGCAGCCCACCAGGCTCCTCCCTCCATGGGATTTTCCAGGCAAGAGTACTGGGGTGGGGTGCCATTGCCTTCTCCATGACAATCTCTAGGCCGATTTATATTGTTGCAAATGGCATTGTTTTATTATTTTTCATGGTTTCTGTCTTTCTCAAACCCTAACCTCCAAGTACTCTTTCCTCAATTCACAGTGATCCATCCAAACAGACTTTTTTTGTGCTTTTCCTGGTACCTACCTCATCCAACATCAAAACCCTTGTATGAGATGTTCCTGAGTCTGTAATTCTCTCTACTTTCATTCCTTAGATAGCTCAAATTTAATTGTTATTTAGATGTCAAATGAAATGATATTATCACAAAGAAACCTCCCCTTACTTCATAGACTGCATTAGGGCTCTTTTTCCTTTCTGTACATTTTCCTCTTTCTTATCACAATATAATTAGTTGTTTAATAACTATTTCTTGTGTATCTCCCTTTGGAATTCAGCCTGTAAGTCATAGATCATTTTTTATGTATCTATTTCTAAATTCATATCATTCAACAATGTATTTATACATAATAGGTACTCAAAATATTTGTTGACTAAATGAACAAATGAGTAATTTATTTCATTGTAAGTTAATTTCTCATAACTGTAGTCTTATAGTGAATGAAAAAGAGGAAGGATGTTCTTCCTGTTACTTCCTCATTCTTTCATAATAGCATGGTGATGAGTTATGAGGAGAGGACTCTTATTCTAACATATCTTCCTAGTATACAGACTCATATCTGTGCCCCATGTCACTTTATCTAACACTTATTGATACACTAACAATAGTCTGCCCCATGGAGAGTTCCCTAAGCATTTCAAAAATATTGCATGTTCTGTTTTCTGTCTATATCATCAAATTATTTATGATCTCTTTGATTTTTATGAGAGCATTTTTAAATTATGGGCACATAGGACATTTGTAATAAGCAAATTATATGCTAGTAATGTGTTCCTGTCTACTGAAAAAAAATTAGTTGCACAACCAAACCTGTTGCTCAGATTATGATGATACACTTGTCAAAACACAGTACAATTATAAATAGGAGGTTGATTTCATGTTTTAATTTTAATGGAGATTGGATATTTGAATTCTGTAGACATGTGTCTGAGTTTAATAACCATCAAATGCATGTTCAGATTGAATGACCGAGTCAATTATTTCTCCAAAAGTAGTCTTTAAGAGAATTTTAAATACATAAGAATAGTAATGGAGCAACTCATGAATACTATATGTTTCCAAAATTAATCGCAAGTCAACTTCATAGTTTATATTTGTGGGATCTTATTATATTTTTGGAGATATTGATTGAGTTACAAAGCAATGGAATGCTAATACCTTTTGGAAGAGGTAAAACAACTAAAGGTCATTAATAAGCTAGGTAGAAATTAGCCCAATAATCTCATTAGATTTTTATTTTGAATTTGACCTTTCATTTTTCTGAAAGAGATTATTTTCTAAACTGTAGATTTCATAATATGTGAACGCAATCTTAAAGTACTAAAATATAATAAACAAAATTTTGTATTTTGTAATTTTAGAGTAGTAAAATAATGGTTAATTTTTTTTCTTTTATCTGCAGTATAAGTTGTTTATTACATGATGTTGGTATAGTTCCAGATTATTTGGGATATTTAAAATACTTTAAAGATGGTATAAAACAGTTAAACTAAGACATGTTTGCCTGCCTAGCCTCCCCACTAACACCATGTCACTTTACCACTGCATTTAGATGCCACCAGTTTTCCTTGTGGCTCAGATGGTAAAGAATATGCCTGCAATGCAGGAGACCCAGATTTAATACCTAGGTGAGGAAGATTCCCTGGAGAAGGGAATGGCAACCCACTCCAGTATTCTTGCCAGGAGAATTCCATAGACAGAGGAGCCTGGCAGGAATAGTCCACAGGGTCCTGGAGAGTTGGACACAACTGAGTGACTATATCTTAATCTCTTACCAGGTGGATAGTGACTGAACAACAACTACTAGATGTACATAGGGAAGAGATGGAAGAAATGGAAAGGATTAGGGATAAATAATCATTATAATACAGCACTTTGCTGTTGTTTATTCACTAAATCATGTCTGACTCTTTTGCAACCCCATGGACTATATCCCACCAAGCTCCTCTGTCCATGGGATTTCCCAGGCAAGAATATTGGAATGGGCTGTCATTTCCTTCTCCAGGGGATCTTCTTGACCCAGGGATAGAACCCACATCCCTGGCATTAACAGACAGATTCTAATTTACTGTACCACCTGGGAAGCCCATAATATGGTACAGTCCAAGATTAAAGAAACATAAAATAAACATGTGGCATCTGAGAGAAGATTGTACTTTAGGAGACATGCTAACTATATTTTGCTATTGTCTTGACAAGATCTACAGGAGTTTTAAAACCTATTCCATCAAGAAAGAACAAGAGATAGGATATTGCCTATAGAGCTAAGGAAAATGTTGGTGTTAAAAAAAAAGATATTTATGATTGATTATAAAAATATTTATTAAATGAGTTATGGTTTTAGAGAAGTTATTAAAAGGGCATTTTCCAGGAATAATTTTTAGCTAAGTAAACTAAAACATGAAAGTGATCATCTAACATGATATAGTATCAGTTCAGTTCAGTTGCTCAGTCATGTATGACTCTTTCCAAATCCATGAACCGCAGCACACCAGGCCTCCCTGTCCATCACAACTTCCGGAGCCCACCCAAACTCATGTCCATTGAGTCGGTGATGCCATTCAACCATCCCATCCTCTATTGTCTCCTTCTCCTCCTGGTGTTTGAGTCCCTTGGACTGCAAGGAGATCCAACCAGTCCATTCAAAAGGAAATCACTCCTGAATATTCATTGGAAGGACTGATGCTGAAGCTGAAACTCCAGTACTTGGAGTTTGTCCACCTGATGTGAAGAACTGACTCATTTGAAAAGACCCTGATGCTAGGAAAGATTGAAGGTGGGAGGAGAAGGGAACGACAGAGGATTAGATGGTTGGATGGTATCACCAACTTGATGGACATGAGTTTGAGCAAGCTCCAGGAGTTCATGCTGGACAGGAATATCTGACTTGTTGTAGTCCATGGGGTTACAATAAATTGGACATGACTGAACTCATAGTAGTTCAGATGAAAAATTTTCTGAGTATTCTAACATTGGATTATTTGAGAAAATGAAGATTCTAAACTTATTCATAAGGAGGGGCCCAGTGGAGTTTAGTCTGATTTGGAGGCCATAGTTATTTGCATAGGGAGTGATGAAAGAAGTAATTCTGAATAAATCCAAGATTCAAGTGACCAAATAGGTATAAATAGAGCTATTTTGGTAAACAGAGATATTTTGACTAAATGTAGAATAAAACAGTGAATATTTTGACTGGTTGGTGGTTTTGTTTATTTGGGGGCTAGAAGAGGAGGGCAATGGGGAAATAGACATGATAAATGTAGAGATGGATATGAATTTTAATGAATTTTGTAAAGATAAATACTTTCCCCAAACATATGGTTATTTGATAAAACATTCAGCTTTTATTTATTTATTCATTTTTATAATTGAATCTTTTTCTTTATCCTTGTTTTTGAAGTGTCTCCCAGGTGAGAGGGCAAAGATTCATGGTTCATGTATAATTTATTTTCAGAAGTTGTAAGGAAGAACTATCACTTATAAGACAGTATTCTTAAAACTCACAAGGGAGCTACAGATGTATGTGTTAAGGAATATTCAGAAAATTAAAGTTTTATTTTTTGGTGCCATCATTTGTCAGTCCTGCCAGGAAGACGCAACTATGGTTTTTATCCTTCAAATCAAGTCTTGTTTTATTTATTTATTTTTTTCTAATTTTATTTTATTTTTAATCTTTACATAATTGTATTAGTTTTGCCAAATATCAAAATGAATCCGCCACAGGTATACATGTGTTCCCCATCCCGAACCCTCCTCCCTCCTCCCTCCCCATACCAACCCTCTGGGCCGTCCAGTGCACCAGCCCCAAGCATCCAGCATCGTGCATCGAACCTGGACTGGCAACTCGTTTCCTACATGATATTTTACATGTTTCAATGCCATTCTCCCAAATCTTCCCACCCTCTCCCTCTCCCACAGAGTCCATAAGACTGTTATATACATGAGTGTCTCTTTTGCTGTCTCGTATACAGAGTTATTGTCACCATCTTTCTAAATTCCATATATATGCGTTAGTATACTGTATTTATGTTTTTCCTTCTGGCTTACTTCACTCTGTATAATAGGCTCCAGTTTCATCCACCTCATTAGAACTGATTCAAATGTATTCTTTTTAATGGCTGAGTAATACTCCATTGTGTATATGTACCACTGCTTTCTTATCCATTCATCTGCTGATGGACATCTAGGTTGCTTCCATGTTCTGGCTATTATAAACAGTGCTGCGATGAACATTGGGGTACACGTGTCTCTTTCCCTTCTGGTTTCCTCAGTGTGTATGCCCAGCAGTGGGATTGCTGGATCATAAGGCAGTTCTATTTCCAGTTTTTTAAGGAATCTCCACACTGTTCTCCATAGTGGCTGTACTAGCTTGCATTCCCACCAACAGTGTAAGAGGGTTCCCTTTTCTCCACACCCTCTCCAGCATTTATTATTTGTAGACTTTTGGATCGCAGCCATTCTGACTGGTGTGAAATGGTACCTCATAGTGGTTTTGATTTGCATTTCTCTGATAATGAGTGATGTTGAGCATCTTTTCATGTGTTTGTTAGCCATCTGTATGTCTTCTTTGGAGAAATGTCTATTTAGTTTTTTGGCCCATTTTTTGATTGGGTCGTTTATTTTTCTGGAGTTGAGCTGTAGGAGTTGCTTGTATATTTTTGAGATTAGTTGTTTGTCGGTTGCTTCATTTGCTATTATTTTCTCCCATTCTGAAGGCTGTCTTTTCACCTTGCTAATAGTTTCCTTTGATGTGCAGAAGCTTTTAAGGTTAATTAGGTCCCATTTGTTTATTTTTGCTTTTATTTCCAATATTCTGGGAGGTGGGTCATAGAGGATCCTGCTCTGATGTATGTCAGAGAGTGTTTTGCCTATGTTCTCCTCTAGGAGCTTTATAGTTTCTGGTCTTACGTTTAGATCTTTAATCCATTTTGAGTTTATTTTTGTGTATGGTGTTAGAAAGTGGTCCAGTTTCATTCTTTTACAAGTGGTTGACCAGATTTCCCAGCACCACTTGTTAAAGAGATTGTCTTTAATCCATTGTATATTCTTGCCTCCTTTGTCAAAGATAAGGTGTCCATATGTGCGTGGATTTATCTCTGGGCTTTCTATTTTGTTCCATTGATCTATATTTCTGTCTTTGTGCCAGTACCATACTGTCTTGATAACTGTGGCTTTGTAGTAGAGCCTGAAGTCAAGTAGGTTGATTCCTCCAGTTCCATTCTTCTTTCTCAAGATCGCTTTGGCTATTCGAGGTTTTTTGTATTTCCATACAAATTGTGAAATTATTTGTTCTAGCTCTGTGAAGAATACTGTTGGTAGCTTGATAGGGATTGCATTGAATCTATAAATTGCTTTGGGTAGTATACTCATTTTCACTATATTGATTCTTCCAATCCATGAACATGGTATATTTCTCCATCTATTAGTGTCCTCTTTGATTTCTTTCACCAGTGTTTTATAGTTTTCTATATATAGGTCTTTAGTTTCTTTAGGTAGATATATTCCTAAGTATTTTATTCTTTCCGTTGCAATGGTGAATGGAATTGTTTCCTTAATTTCTCTTTCTGTTTTCTCATTATTAGTGTATAGGAATGCAAGGGATTTCTGTGTGTTGATTTTATATCCTGCAACTTTACTATAGTCATTGATTAGTTCTAGTAATTTTCTGGTGGAGTCTTTAGGGTTTTCTATGTAGAGGATCATGTCATCTGCAAATAGTGAGAGTTTTACTTCTTCTTTTCCAATTTGGATTCCTTTTATTTCTTTTTCTGCTCTGATTGCTGTGGCCAAAACTTCCAAAACTATGTTGAATAGTAATGGTGAAAGTGGGCACCCTTGTCTTGTTCCTGACTTTAGAGGAAATGCTTTCAATTTTTCACCATTGAGGATAATGTTTGCTGTGGGTTTGTCATATATAGCTTTTATTATGTTGAGGTATGTTCCTTCTATTCCTGCTTTCTGGAGAGTTTTTATCATAAATGGATGTTGAATTTTGTCAAAGGCTTTCTCTGCATCTATTGAGATAATCATATGGTTTTTATTTTTCAATTTGTTAATGTGGTGTATTACATTGATTGATTTGCGGATATTGAAGAATCCTTGCATCCCTGGGATAAAGCCCACTTGATCATGGTGTATGATCTTTTTAATGTGTTGCTGGATTCTGATTGCTAGAATTTTGTTAAGGATTTTTGCATCTATGTTCATCAGTGATATTGGCCTGTAGTTTTCTTTTTTTGTGGCATCTTTGTCAGGTTTTGGTATTAGGGTGATGGTGGCCTCATAGAATGAGTTTGGATGTTTACCTTCCTCTGCAATTTTCTGGAAGAGTTTGAGCAGGATAGGTGTGAGCTCTTCTCTAAATTTTTGGGAGAATTCAGCTGTGAAGCCGTTTGGACCTGGGCTTTTGTTTGCTGGAAGATTTTTGATTACAGTTTCAATTTCCATGCTTGTGATGGGTCTGTTAAGATTTTCTATTTCTTCCTGGTCCAATTTTGGAAAGTTGTACTTTTCTAAGAATTTGTCCATTTCTTCCACGTTGTCCATTTTATTGGCATATAATTGTTGATAGTAGTCTCTTATGATCCTTTGTATTTCTGTGTTGTCTGTTGTGATCTCTCCATTTTCGTTTCTAATTTTGTTGATTTGATTTTTCTCCCTTTGTTTCTTGATGAGTCTGGCTAATGGTTTGTCAATTTTATTTATCCTTTCAAAGAACCAGCTTTTGGTTTTGTTGATTTTGCTATGGTCTCTTTTGTTTCTTTTGCATTTATTTCTGCTCTAATTTTTAAGATTTCTTTCCTTCTACTAACCCTGGGGTTCTTCATTTCTTCCTTCAAATCAAGTCTTGTTTTAATAAGACTAAAATACAGACACAAGTGAGGAAGACTGCTGCTGCTGCTGCTGCTGCGTCACTTTAGTCGTGTCCGACTCTGTGTGACCCCATAGACAGCAGCCCACCAGGCTTCTCTGTCCCTGGGATTCTCCAGGCAAGAACACTGGAGTGGGTTGCCATTGCCTTTTCCAATGCATGAAAGTGAAAAGTCAAAGTGAAGTCGCTCAGTCATGTCCCACTCTTAGCAACCCCGTGGACTGCAGCCCACCAGGCTCCTCTGCCTATGGGATTTTTCAGGCATGAGTACTGGAGTGGGGTGCCACTGCCTTCTCCAGTGAGGAGAACTAGATAACTGTAACTAGCTATTTTTGAAAAAGATTACTATAGCAAAATTTCTTCTAATATTAAGTATAATTTAGAGAGTATTCTTGCATTGTACCATCCATCATAGGCACTGAATTTTGAAAAATAAATAATTAAATACACATTTATTATCTTATGTAACTTCTTGTTCCATTGCGTTCATCTAGGAGAGTTGCTAAAAGGGCAAAGAATTTGTTTTTCATATTCAAACACATTTTATGGTAGCAAAAAAACAAATGCACATTATAATGGAAGTCTTTACAAGTATTTTCTTTAATAATCTAAGATCAGTTCATTGAAAAATTAAAACACATTGGTAACTGTGTGTCTTACTAGAAGGAGAGCAAACATTTGCTAATCTCCTTTCATTTTGTTACACATTCTAAATTTTTCCACATTATCTCATTTAGTTATCACAGTGACTACTTAAGATAGAAATTATTGTTTCAATCATTCAAATGAGGAAACAAATTTTCACAGGTTTTATATGCGGTAGGGTCCCTCAGCTAGTAAGTAGTAGGTAGAGTTTGAACTTGGATGATACTTATTTCTATGTCATGTCCAATACACAAATAGAAAATGAAAAAAAAAAAAAAAAAAAAGGCTTTGAAAGGTAATTCCCCAAGGAAATATTTTAAAATTTTGCTTCTGTACTTATAAATATGTCATCCTTTCTCCTGTAATCTTTCAAGGCTCCATTCTTTATCTCTTATCCTGATTTGATCACTTCTGTTTATTCCAGGATTTTGTTCAAATATTTTTTCTCTTCTCTCCTATATATGCAGTCCCTCCTTCTTCACTGGATTCTGTGTTAACAGCTGGAAAATCTGTGTTAACAGCTGAAAAGCTTGTCAGTGTTTGAAGCTGACTTAAAACTAAAAATGTAACAAGTTTCTTGACCATAAACTTTTCTATTTCCCTACATCCTTCCCTTTTCAATCAGTTTCTCTACAATATGGTAAAGAATCTGCCGTCATTGTGGGACACCCGGGTTTGATCCCTGCCTCTGGAAGATCCCCTGGAGAAGGAAATGGCAACCTAGTCCAGTATTTTTGCTTGGAGAATCCCAAGGACAGAGGTACCTGGCAGGCTACAGTCCATGGGGTCACAGAGTCAGATCTGACTAACAGTTTCAGTTTGTCTACAATATAAATGACCATCTCTGTGTTCACTTTTTCACTTTCATTATACCCTAAACATTTAAGAATTTGGTTTTTACTTGAAGCATTCGAATAAAATTAGTTTCTTTGTTGGTATTAAATATGCACTGAATTTTTCTACTGCTTTAACTTAACCAGTAAAAGCACTTGACCCCACTGACTAATTATTTCTTGAATTTTCTCTTTATCTTCTCCCCTACTGATACTCTACCTTAATTATTGTTCCTCTCTTTGATTGTTTGTTTTTGGCCTCTCTGTGTCATGTGGGATCTTAGTTTCCTAACCAGGGATCAAACCTGGATTCTCTGCAGTGGAAGTGTGGCGTCTTAACCACTTGATAGCTAGGGAAGTTCAACTCTCTGATTGTCATACATTAAATATTTTCTTCTTCAGGCCATGTACATGTGTTGATATATTTCTTTTTCTTTCTGACTTACTTCATTCTGTATAACAGGCTTTTGATTTATCAATTCACTAGAACTGACTCAAATTCATTCCTTTTTATGGTTGAGTAATATCCAGATGTTCAAGCTGGTTTTAGAAAAGGCAGAGGAACCAGAGATCAAATTGCCAACATCCACTGGATCATGGAAAAAGCAAGAGAGTTCCAGAAAAACATCTATTTCTGCTTTATTGACTATGCCAAAGCCTTTGACTGTGTGGATCACAATAAACTGTGGAAAATACTGAAAGAGATGGGCATACCAGACCACCTGACCTGCATCTTGAGAAACCTATATGCAGGTCAAGAAGCAACAGTTATAACTGGACATGAAACAACAGACTGGTTCCAAATAGGAAAAGGAGTACATCAAGGGTTTATATTGTCACCCTGCTTATTTAACTTATATGCAGAGTACATCATGAGAAACACTGGGCTGGAAGAAGCACAAGCTGGAATCAAGATTGCCGGGAGAAATACAAATAACCTCAGATATGCAGACGACACCACCCTTATGGCAGAAAATGAAGAGGAACTAAAAAACCTCTTGATGAAAGTGAAAGAGGAGAGTGAAAAAGTTGGCTTAAAGCTCAACATTGAGAAAACTGAGATCATGGCATCTGGTCCCATCACTTCATGGGAAATAGATGGGGAAACAGTGCAAACAGTGTCAGACTTTATTTTCTTGGGCTCCAAAATCACTGCAGATGGTAATTGCAGCCATAAAATTAAAAGTAGCTTACTCCTTAGAAGGAAAGTTATGACCAACCTAGACAGCATATTAATAACCAGAGACATTACTTTGCCAACAAAGGTTTGTCTAGTCAAGGCTATGGTTTTTCCTGTGGTCATGTATGGATGTGAAAGTTGGACTGTGAAGAAGGCTGAGTGCTGAAAAATTGATACTTTTGAATTGTAGTATTGGAGAAGACTCTTGAGAGTCCCTTGGATTGCAAGGAGATCCAATCTGTCCATTCTAAAGGAGATCAGTTCTGGGTGTTCTTTGGAAGGACTGATGCTAAAGCTGAAACTCCAATACATAGGCCACCTCATGCGAAGAGTTGACTCATTGGAAAAGACTCTAATGCTGGGAGGGATTGGGGGCAGGAGGAGAAGGGGACAACACAGGATGAGATGGCTGGATGGCATCACCAACTTGATGGAAATGAGTTTGGGTGAACTCCGGGAGTTGGTGATGAACAGGGAGGCCTGGCGTGCTGCAATTCATGGGGTCACAAAGAGTCAGACAAGACTGAGTGACTGAACTGAACTGAACTAAATATTATATAAATGTACCACAATTCTTTATCCATTCATCTATGATGGACTTCTTGGTTGCTTTTGTGTCATAGCTAGTGTAAATAGTGTTGCAATGAACATTGGGGTACATGTGTCTTTTGAATTATGGTTTTCTCAGAGTATATGCCCAATAGTGGGATCGCTGGGTCATATGGTAGTTTTATTCATAGTTTTTTTAAGGACTCTCCATTCCATTCTCTATAGTGGTTATATAAATTTACATTCTTTCTAACAGTGTAAGAGTTGTTTGTAGATTTTTTATGATGGCTGTTCTGACTGCTGTGAGGTG
The DNA here is from genome assembly GCF_003369695.1 of Bos indicus x Bos taurus. Taxonomy (NCBI): domain Eukaryota; kingdom Metazoa; phylum Chordata; class Mammalia; order Artiodactyla; family Bovidae; genus Bos; species Bos indicus x Bos taurus. The sequence continues at coordinate 21,287 of NW_020867100.1, forward strand.
ATACTTCATTGTAGTATTTGCATTTTTCTAATAATGAGTGATGTTGAGCATCTTTACATGTGTTTCTTCAGACCATATTTTAAGACATAGTGCTCATAATTCTTATTACAATTTTAAGCTTTAATAATTTCATAATTATAAATAATATGAGTTGAAAAATATTTGAGAGTTTACTTAAATTTCTTTTACATTGAATTTATTGATTTTAAGTAATAAAATTTTAGGTTTTCTTTTTAGCTGCTTTGAATAGGTCAGATATTCATGGAAACAAAAAATATATAATTACAGATTTATTATTTGAAACTCACAAAACTAAATGTTTCACTCCCTGTGGTTAAAGATGGAAATGCTGACCAAATAGCTTTATGTGAGTTCCATTCTCATTTACCTATTAGACTCCTTGAAATTCTTCTGTTAGAAATTATCCAGGCATATAAAAATCAACATGCCCATATATTTCTTACTTGATTCTTCCTCATATCAATTCTCCTCAAATCTGTTTCCCTTATTTCAAAGGATAGAATCTATTTATCTAAGCTAGAGATCTTTTTCTCCTTCAACTGTTAATACACAATAAGCCACAAGTTCTGACTACTCTTCTCTTTACACAATTGTATATATCACCTCCTTTGCTGTCAGTAATACTGATGATGTAATTCAGAGACTCATAATAGATTGTCAGTATAATTCAGTAGGCTTTAAACTAGTCTTCCTATATTTTATAACTTCTAAATGTCATATTTTAAAATGTGGACAGCTTAGTATTAAATATGAATATAAACATATGCACACACACACACACACACAGTTTATAGATTTTCAAGTTCAGGTAAAGCCCAGTTGGTCAGAATAGAGCAGTGTTCCAACAGAACACGCCTATACAAGAATAGAAGATTTTTTAAAAAATCATTGTTAACTTTATTTGTCACTCTTTATAGACATTGGTCCATTTTTACATAAAGTAGGGAGTATCTACTTACACTTAACTTTCTATAGAATGATTTTGTACCGTAAACCAGAGTAACTTACACAAGGGAGAAAATGACTGCAATCATGCCCCAGGATGTCCCCCAAATGTTTTTGTGTATGTGATTACAAGTGTCTATAACTCCACAAAGCTAATTCCTTCTTATATCAATGTAGTATGTTCAGTATCCACACTTGACCATTCAGATCACCAAACTTTCAGAAGAGATTAAAATAATAGCTATTATCTCTCAATCAGATGCAATTCCAGATCTGAGTGACTGTGTAAGCACATTCATAGTTAATAGCTGCTCAAAGTTAAAAACCTTTTCCTGTTTCAGAGATATTTACATTAAGACATTTAGAAATGGTTCATAGTATATAACAGCCCAAATATCACTTTTAACCTGTCCTGTGTAAGGAAGTTAAACATTTCAAATTCAGCACATTTTGCCAAAATGAATAACACAAACTATTCTAAATGTTATTTATTACAGTGCATATTTTAAATAGTAAATGGAATGAAACTATATTAAATGGTTATATCATCATATTTGAGCATATTATGGAATCTATATCACAAAAGTCACCTCACATCAATACTATATAATTCACTCTAAAAGAACAGGCACACACAAAAGAGAACAAAATTTGATTTTTTATTAAATTTAAAGTGTACTATCTAGTTTAAGGAGAAGGCAATGGCACTCCAATCCACTACTCTTGCCTGCAAAATCCCATGGACGGAGGAGCCTGGTAGCCCATGGGGTCGCTAGAGTCGGACACAACTGAGCGACTTTACTTTCATGTTTCACTTTCATGCATTGGAGAAGGAAATGGCAACCCACTCCAGTGTTCTTGCCTGGAGAATCCCAGGGACGGCGGAACCTGGTGGGCTGCCGTCTATGGGGTCGCACAGAGTCGGACATGACTGAAGCAACTTAGCAGCAGCAATCTAGTTTAAACTACACTAAAAGATTTATTTTAATGAAACAGTCAATTCTAAACCTTCTTTTTTTCTAAGTTTGGCATAAGGAAAGTTCAATCCATTCAAATGACAAATAGGTTTGTCATCCTATAAATGATGCTATCATTTTCAGGATCCATGTTCCACATATTGTAAAGGTGACAATCAGAGTCAAGGCCAAGCCGATCATTATCCAAAGTACGAGGCTGAAAACCACTGGATATTCAAAATTATATTTATAGGCAAGATTATAGGGAGTTAAGGGGTCCTTTACTTGTTTTGTCTCAAGGATAGTCTTTGTCTTCCTCATAAGGGATATGTCAAATGATCTGACAGTCACCAACTCTACCACTGTGTTCCCACCATAGAGATTGTACATGACATCTGCATACTTTTGCAGAGCATCAGCAAGGATCTTAGAGGCATCTCTAAATTGTTCAGTCTTCCCCATAATTTTTACCAATTTCTTCCAGACCTGGCAACTCCAGTGAGTATAAATCAGGAGAATGATCCTTGGCTAGATGCTTATGTCGGGACAACAAACTTGAAATATTATGCAGCACTTGCAGTTCAGAAAGAAAAAGGAGATCAACTTCATTGTTCATACTCAGAGAATTGAGGGGAAATGAAGTGAGAGCAGAGGTTTCTTGAAACAGTTGATTGTGGAGCTGTCTGAGCATTACTGAGAGATCTTTGAAAACCGAGTTTGCTTTCCCCATCATGTACACTCTTTCCTCACTGGGAGCCAACAGCAAAAACCACTGGAGTTTCTTCAAAAATAAAGAGTGAATGGAATTTGCCATGCTGTCAAGACTAAAAGGAACTGCATTCTCCAAAGGGTATGAAATGACACTGCCTGGGGTAGAGCAAGCTTGTCCACTCCTTCTCACCATCACCATAACAGTAGCCTGAAGATGGTGGCACAGGTTACCTACTGTAAGGCCCGGCCAAGAAAGGTCTTCTTTCACAGAGAAGCCCATGGACCATGCAGCCACGTCTGGGATTCGCTCTCCTGGAATAGGGCAATTTCCATTCTGGAAAACAACAGATACTGGTGATCTTAATATACTAAATTTGTTCCCTAAGACACCTGATACAGGTAAGCATAATACTGCTGGCTAAGAACTCTCTGTTTCCTGATACCTTTGACTCCACCCTTCAGGGCCAGGCTTGCAGGGTTACTCTCAGGATCCAGTGAGACACTCACGGACTGGGTTTAGAAGAGAGGCGGATCAGTTCCTTGTGCTGCCCTAATACTGTTCAGTCCAAACAGCAGGGAAGATGCATGAGGCAGGACCCAGATGTCAACAATGGGAGCCTCACAAACTTATGGTTGAGGTGAAGGGCAGCCACAGCCAGATGGCAGGGTCACAAGGAGGTACATCACCAAAGTTTACAGAGCCAGACACAGCGAGATCATATAAACATAAGGGTCCATATAGAAATGACAGTCATCAAGTTCCGTTTGCTGCTTACGTCTGGAGTAGAGACAGCAGATGCCCTCAGGAAGCTGTCGATATTGGCAACACTTTATTTCACTCTATGCAGGAAATACAAAACAGACACAACTCCCTGTGCCCTCCAAGAGCTGCCGTGTGTATTTGTTGAATGAATGAACTCAGGGTGACTGAAAAGCCCTCTGAGTACGTGTGTCTCAGCTCCCCACTCTCCTCCCAAGTAGGGGATTTTGGGAGCAAGTGGCAGTGAAATCAAACCCTGAAAGAAAGCATCTACTCCTAAGAAAACACAAGCAGGGAGGCCAGGACCAGCATGAAGGTAAGGGAGTCAGGTTTTGTCCCCACACTGCCCAAGACATCCTAGTGCAGGTGGCTCCTTTTCATTGCTTTTCCGGGGATCTGCCAAGATGGTGACAATTTATCCCTGCTTTCTCTGAGGGAGGCTCATGCCACAGCTCAGCTTGTCCACAAATGTCAACCAGCCTGATCCCTCTCCTGGCCATGCTTGGAATCACCTGGGGAGCTTTAAAGCTGCTGATGCCTCTAGAATAGTAGATTTTAAAAAAATACATTCTTATGAAGGTGAGTTACATTGATCAAGTGTTCATTGTTCTCTGGAAGTCTTTTTTGATAGCAGCGCTAATGACACTTATTTTACTTGGAATGTGAACCTTACTCTCTTCAGTGAAGTCTATACTCTTTAGGGAGGGCCCATTTTATATTATTTTCTTATTCCTACAATCTTATATAATGTTTACTGTTATAACTGTTCAAAAATGAATGGGAGATAAGTAAATGAACATAGACATTAATAACAAGGAACAAATAAATGACTATCAAAATATGTTTAGCAAATACTTTTCAATACCAGCACAGCCCCCGAAAGATAGTTTACATGGTACTTTTCATTGATTTCTATATGGCACTTTCTGTCAATACCATAATCATAAGTTGCTTTTGGTACTTTGTTGATTCATTAAGTAAAATATTTTATTCCCAGTGGATTTTTAAAAGAGTAAAAAGTGTTAACTGAGATAGAAGACATGTATTGTAGCTCCATTGGTAAAGAACCTGCCTGCAAGGCAGGAGACCTGGGTTCGATTCCCTAGGTCGGGAAGATCCCCTGGAGAAGGAAATGGCAACCCACTCCAGTATTCTTGCCTGGAGAATCCCATGGACAGAGGAGCCTGGTGGGCTACAGTCCAGAGGGTTGCAAAGAGTCAGATACTACTTAGCGACTAAACCACCACCACCACTTCTTATGTTAAGAAGCATAGGGCACTTTCAATACTAAGTAAAATATTTTATTCCCAGAGGATTTTTAAAAGAGCATAAAACTGTTAACTAAGATAGAAGATGTGGGTTTCTCATAAGAAGAATTGGGCACTTTCAATATTTAAGTAAACATTTTACAAATTAGAGTTAAATCATTTGAGAAAGAAATTGGAACTTAATATGATATACATGGGGATTCCCTGGTAGCTTAGCTGGTAAAAAATCCCCCTGCAATGCAGGAGACCCAGGTTCGATTCCTGGGTCAGGAAGATCTTTTGGAGAAGGGATAGGCCTACCCACTCCAGTATTCTGGGCTTCCCTGGTGGTCAGCTGGTAAAGAATCCGCCTTAATGCAAAAGACCTGGATTGGATCTCTGGATTGGGAAGATCCCCAGAAAAGGGAACTGGCTATCCTCTCCAGTATTCTGGCCTGGAGAATTCCATGGACTGTATAACCCAGGAGGTAGCAAAGAGTCCGACACAACTGAGAAACTTTCACTTTTCATCATGTACATGGTCCATAGAATCCACTTTGATGTTGTTCTGATTAGATTGCCTTGCTGTGGTCCTATTGCTGGGTGGTAGCTTATGGTTGCTATGTGATAGACTTTTGGTTGCTGTGTGATAGAATTCCTAATGCTCAACTCTGTCAATCAGTCTACAAACTGGAGATAAAGATAAATTCAGGACTCTATGTAGCTCTGTGACCTTCACTGGTAATGAATCCTGTAGCCTCATTAGTTGCATTCAAAGCTTTTTAAAATTAATTGCCTTTCTCTAATGAAGTTTTTCCTTGCTTGGAAAATCAGAACAATGGTAAATACTTCAACAAACTTAACAAAAATGTATTACAGGCTAGTTGTGACCTTGAAGAGGCTTTTTTCCCAATTGTAATGGCATGATATATAGAATGCATAGGAAGGGCTTTATTTTAATTAATATAATCATTCTTTATGTGTTAAAAACTTACTATATTGCAATCTTGTGTACTTCACTATGATACATTAAAATCTCTTCTAAAATCACTTATGCTCATATTCAGGATTTTACATTTTTCATTTGTTTAGCTTATTTGGCCATGTGATTGTCATATTGCTCCAGGGCACAGAAGCAACCACTCTGACACTAATGTTTTTTTAAACTACATTACATATACATCTGCCTAACAGAAGTATGAATCAATGCCAGCATTGCAAAGGAAAAAAATTCATGAAATGTAGTGTTACATAGAGAATAATTTACTCTGGAGGGAAAACAGGGTTTTAATTTCCATAGTTTGAACTTCTATTTTTACCTGTGCACAAAAACAAGTTGAAATATTTATTCATTGGATCAATTGCATAGTGTGTGTATATAGATAAAGATAGTCATAATTTTTTCAGCCAGGGTTTGTGTCTTTGGGTATGGGCTATTCTATAGCTGCTAGATTATTATGTTTCATAATTATGTTGGGACATATTTTTCTCTTTAACTGCAGAAGGCATTTACTTTCATTATTCAGAGTGCATATACCTGGGTTGTTTTTATGAGAGTAAGATGAATTTTCAATGCATCATTCATAACCAGAGTTACCAAGATGTCATTCCCTTTAGAGCTACGAATGAGGTAAACTTTAGGATGAATTTAAAGTTCAGTGTATGAAAAAGTCTGTATCTTACTGAGTCATTATAATAATTAAAATGAGAAATTGTCTCTGAAGCAATTAAGACAATGCTAACTCAGATAATCAGTGTATTATGAAGTTCAATAAAATAAGTTATTTGTATAGTGAAATAATGTTGATAAAATATGTCCCACTTCTTAACCAAAAATATGTTTTATAAAAATATTCCATTAAGTCTGGATTAATTTGGGACTTTGTGGTGGTACAGTGGATAGGATCCACCTGCCAATGCAGGGAACACGGGTTCAGTCCCCGGGCAGGAAGATTGCCACATGCCATGGGGCAACTAAGCCCATGTGCCACAACTCCTGAGCCTGTGCCCTAGAGCCCATGCCCTGCCACACGATAGTAACCCCCACTCACCGCAACTAGAGAAAAGCCTGCACTCAGTGACAAAGACCCAACACAGCCAGAAATGAAATCTAGAGGAATCTGAAAGTCAGAATAAGAGCATACAATTACTGGACATTAATTTACAGATAAATTATCAAGTTAGATTTTCCCCCATATTGGTTCAACATATCCCATTATTTATAAATTCATATATTTTCCTTTAAATGGCTTGCCATTGAAAATATTTCTATGTATCCATTTGCTGAAAAAATTTATCAAATACCATCACTTTCATTGCAGTCCCAATATTAAAACATTAGCACTTAATAAGGGAAAGAAAACTACTAAACTTTCAGGGTATTTAAGCTACAGAGAATTTCAGGAATATTCAACTCTTCCTTCCCATTTCAGTATGAGGAAATTGAGGGTAGAGTGGCATAGGTGGTATATGTAATATCTCTTGCTTATTCAAATTTTAGTACACTCTAATCAGTGTTATAAATAGATATGGACATTTCAGAAGCAGACACTCTTTTTTCAATAGATAGGAAGGAGGAAAAGAAGTGAGGGAAGAGAAAAATAGGTCTAGAAGATGAGAGAAAAACAAATGGAATTACAAAGCCAATCACATAAGGCAAGGAGAGGAAGGAGCTATGTGTGTTATGGTCCCCAAATACATTTACCTAGGAATCTCAGAAAATCACAACATTCGGACTTAAATGTGCATTTTAAAGCAGACTATGAGTTTTAAAAAGTTACAAATAATACCATATTCTTGCATGTGATAGATGCCTAGCAAAAACAAACCAGAAAGCAACCTTCTTCTGTTCTCTTTGTGAAAAAGACTTCTAGATAGTGGTGTTTGTTCATTAGTCATAATCCATATCGATATTTTATTATTTATAACAATTGAGATGTTTTATTTTTAATAATTGAGAGTGTATAAAATAAACTTCAGCAGAGCATTGGTATTTACACAATCCTTAAAACATTCAGTTCAGTCACTCAGTCGTGTCCAACTCTGCAAACCCATGGACTGCAGCACGCCAGGCCTCCCTGTCCATCACCAACACCGGGAGTCTACTCAAACTCATGTCCATAAGTCAGTGTTACCATCCAACCATCTCATCCTCTGTCGTCCCCTTCTCCTCCTGCCTTCAATCTTTCCCAGCATCAGAGGATCTTTTCTAATGAGTCAGTTCTTCGCATCAGGTGGCCTAATTATTGGAGTTTCAGCTTCAACATCAGTCCTTCCAAAGAATATTCAGGACTGATTTACTTTAGGATGGACTGGTTGAATCTCCTTGCAGTCCAAGGGACTCTCAAGAGTCTTCTCCAACACCAGTTCAAAAGCATCAGTTCTTCAGCACTCAGCTTTCTTTATGGTCCAACTCTCACATCCATACATGACAACTGGAAAAAAACCATAGTTTTGACTAGACAAACCTTTGCCTGGCAAAGAAATGTCTCTGGTTTTTAATATGCTATCTAGGTTTGTTATAGCTTTTCCTCCAAGGACCAAACATCTTTAATTTTGTGGCTGTAGTCACCATCTGCAGTGATTTTTGGAGCCCCAAAAAAATGAGGTCTGTCACTGTTTCCATAGCTTCCCCATTTTTTGCCATGAATGATGGGACCAGATGCCATGATCTTAGTTTTTTTAATGTTAGATTTTTAAGCCAGCTATTTCATGCTCCTCTTCACTTCATCAAAAGACTCTTTAGTTCTTCTTCACTTTCTGCATAAGGGTGGTGTCACTGCATATCTGAGGGTATTGATATTCTTCCTGGAAATCTTATTCCAGCTTGTGCTTCATCTGGCCCCACATTTCATATAATGTACTCTACATGTAAGTTATATAAGCAGGGGGTAACAATATACAGCCTTAACTACTCCTTTCCCAATTGGAACCAGTCTGTTGTTCCATGTTTGGTTCTAACGTTGCTCATTACCTGCTTACAGATTTTTCAGGTGGCAGGTAATGTGGTATAGTATTCCCATTTCTTGTAAGAATTTTCCACAGTTTGTCGTGACCCCACACAGTCAAGGCTTTGATATAGTCAGTAAAGCAGAAATAGATGTTTTTTCTGGAATTCTCTTGCTTTTGTGATGAGCCAACAGATGTTGGCAATTGATCTCTGGTTCCTTTGTTTTTTCTAAATCCAGCTTGAACATCTGGAAGTTCATGGTTCACGTACTTTTGAAGCCTGGCTTGGAGAATTTTTAGTATTACTTTGCTAGTGTGTGAAATGAGTGCAGTTGTGCAGTAGTTGAATATTCTTTGGCATTAAAATGGTTAATTTTTTGATGATAGGGATTTTTCCTCAACAAACGTATAGCAATCACTGTGCCTTCAATTTTGTTAGCCATGTTGTTAACCTTTCAAGACAGCCTTGTTAGCATCATTGCCAAGCTTTCTAGAATTTGAATCCTGGTTCAGGTATGTGGGAATTACTATATTCTCTCTTGTCATGTTTTGTGATGACTTTTGTCCTAAGCTCTTTTGGTGTATGCAAGAGAATGGAGTAGAATGGTTGGCCAGAAATTTCAGATTTCCTCTGTGAAGAATGATGAGATACTCATTTGTCCACTCTCCTCTCTTATTTTTTATTGAAGTTCAGTTGATTTACAGTATGATATTAATTTCACATGTATAGCAAAGTGACTTGGTGATACATATAAATATATATATATATTCTATTCATTTGAAAATTCTTTTTCACTAGAGTTTATTACAAGATATTAATATAGTTCTTTCTGCTATACACTATATCTAGTCTTTTGTTTTATGCATGATAGAGGGCATCTGTTAAACCGATACTGCCAATTTACTCCTACTGTCCTCTTCCCCTTGGTAACCGGAAGTTTGTTTTCTGTTGTGAGTCTGTTTCTTTTTGTAAATAAGTTCATTTGTACTGTGTTTTAGAATCAACATATAAGTGATATCATATATTATTTGTCTTTGTCTGACTTACTTCATTTAGTATGATAACTTCTAGGGCTATCCATGTTGCTTCAAATAGCATTATTTCATTCTTTTTATGACTGAGTAGTTCTTGCCTGAAGAATCCAGGGTTGGGGGAGCCTGGTGGGCTGCCATCTATGGGGTCACACAGAATCGGACACGGACTGAAGCGACTTAGCAGCAGAAGCAGCAGTATTCTATCGTGTGTGTGTGCGTGTATAAATAATGTACTATATATTCCACATCTTTTGATTGACACTTAATTTTGCTTCCATGTCTTGGCTATTGTAAATAGTATTGCTGTGAGCACTGGGGTACATGTATCCCATTTCAAATTGGGGCTTTCATTTTTTTCAGATATATGCCTAGAAGTGGGATGATGGATTATACAGCAATTCTATTTTTAGGTTTTTAAGGACCTTTGATAGGATTTTCCAAGTAGCAGCACCAATCTGCATTCCCACCAGCAGTGTAGGAGGGTTTCCTTTCTCCTCCTCATATTCTCTACCGTTTATTATTTATAGACTCTTTGATGGTGGCCATCTGACCACATTAGGTGATACCTGATTGTAGTTTTTTATTTGCATTTGTCTAATAATTAGTGAAGAGTTGACTCATTGGAAAAGACTCTGATGCTGGGAGGGATTGGGGCAGGAGGAGAAGGGGACGACAGAGGATGAGATGGCTGGATGGCATCACTGATTCGATGGACGTGAGTCTGAGTGAACTCCGGGAGTTGGTGATAGACAGGGAGGCCTGGCGTGCTGCGATTCATGGGGTTGCAAAGAGTTGGACACGACTGAACGACTGAACTGAACTGAACTGAATAATTAGTGATGCTGACCATCTTATCATGTGCCTGTTGACCATCTATATGTTTTTGAAAAATGTCAATTTAGGTCTTCTGTGTTTTTTTTGGATTAGGTTTTTCCTTTCCTGTTATTAAATTGTATGACCTATTTGTTTATTTTGAAATAAAAGCCCTTTCAGTCACATCACTTGCAAATATTTTCTCCAGCTCATAGCTTTTTTCTTTTTTCAGTTTGTTTATAATGTTCTTTGGGCTTCCCTTGTGGCTCAGCTGGTAAAGAATCCACCTGTAATGTGGGAGAACTGAGTTTGATTCCTGGGTTGAAAGGATCCCCTGAAGAAGGGAAAGGCTACCCACTCCAGTATTCTGGCTGGGAGAATTCCATCGACTGTATAGTCCATGGGGTCCACAAAGATTTGGACACAAAGAGTTGGACTAAGCGACTTTCACTTCACTTCATTTCATGACATTTTTTGCCCTGCAAAAGTTGTTAAGTCTGGCTGCTACTAAGTCACTTCAGTCATGTCTGACTCTGTGTGACCCCAATAGATGGCAGCCCACGAGGCTCCCCCATCCCTGGGATTCTCCAGGCAAGAACACTGGATTGGTTTGCCATTTCCTTCTCAATGCAGGAAAGTGAAAAGTGAGAGTGAAGTCGCTCAATCGTGTCTGACTCTTAGTGACCCCATGGACTGCAGCCCACCAGGCTCCTCCGTCCATGGGATTTTCCAAGCAAGAGTACTGGAGTGGGTTGCCATCACCTTCTCCATGTTAAGTCTGGCTAGGTCCCATTTATTTTTGCTTTTATGTCTGTGGTCTTGGTGACTGGCCTAAGAAAACAATGCTACAGTGGCGTCATATCTTGTATTTAAGTCTTCAAGGTCTAATCCCCTCTTGATGACATGAGAGGTAAGAATGGGTAAAAAGACCATTGAAATTTTCCAGGAATCTGAGTTAAGGGTTATTATTATAGGTAATCCCTGAAACTATTGTATTTATAGTGCATGGCTCCACAGTCACAGAAGCTACATTAAGGAGTCCAAGTTCATACTGCTCACCACATGACAGGCCAATAAATTAAGGGACAAGTTGTTGGGGCAAGAAATAGTGACTTTATTCAGAAAGCCTTAAGACCAAGAAGATGGTGAATTAGTGTCCCTAAGAACCATCTTGCTGGGATCTGGGTACTAGTTTTTTTTGTTTGTTTTTTTATTCTTTTTATGGAAAAAACAGGGGAAGTGAGGAGGAGGTAAACTAAAAAGGCCAAATTTTTTTGCACGTATTTCCTGGTTTTGGAAAGACTGTATATGGTTTGTGTTCATTTCTTCTATTCTGCAGTTCAGTTAAGTTCACTCAGTTTTGTCCAACTGTTTGTGATCCCATGAACCACAGCACACCAGGCCTCCCTGTCCATCATCAACTCTCGGAGTCTACCTAAACCTATATCCATTAAGTTGGTGGTGCCATCCAACCATCTCATCCTCTGTCATCCCCTTCTCTCCTGCCCTCAATCTTTCCCAGCATCAGGGTCTTTTCCAGTGAGTCAGCTCTTCATATCAGGTGACCAAAGTATTGGAGTTTCAGCTTCAACATCAGTCGTTCCAATGAACACCCAGGAACTGATCTCCTTTAGGATGGGCTGGTTGGATCTCCTTGCAGTCCAAGGGACTCTCAAGAGTCTTTTCCAACACCATAGTTCAAAAGCATTAATTTTTCTGTGCTCAGCTTTCTTTATAGTCCAGCACTCACATCCATACATGACCACTGGAAAAACCATAGCCTTGACTAGATGGATCTTTGTTGGCAAAGTAATGTCTCTGCTTTTGAATATGCTGTCTAGGTTGGTCATAACTTTCCTTCCAAGGAGTAAGCGTTTTTAATTTCATGGCTGCAATCACCATCTGCAGTGATTTTGGGGCCCCAAATAATTAAGTCAGCCACTGTTCCCGCTTTTTCCTCATCTATTTGCCATGAAGTGATGGGACTGGATGCCATGATCTTAGCTTTCTGAATATTGAGCTTTAAGCCAACTTTTTCACTCTCCTCCACTTTCATCAAAAGGCTATTTAGTTAGGCTGGATCAAAACATTTCTTGTGAGCTTAACAAAGGTATTGTTCAGGCATGGAAAGGAGGGTCCCTGGAGACGGACCACTGTGTATTCTTTAAACTATAGTCAATGTTCCTTTGGGCTAGTGATTAACTTGTAGCAAAAAACAGCAGAACACAAAAGTTAAAGAAACATGGAGTCAGATTTATTCTTCCCTATTAGAGCTGTGCAATTTTCTGGCATATAAAACAGATTTTTTGGTAGCATAATATTTGCCAACTTTGGTACAATAACTCACATGCTTCATCTAGAGAACTCATCTATTCTGGGTCAAAGAACATTTAAGTAATGCAAGAAAGTACTTTCATTATTCTCCAGATCCTTCACTTCTCTTATCCTGTTGGGTGCTTCAGTTCTTTACATCAGTATAAACTTTGAGAGGAGACAGAGATTTCTAGTTTTAATGAATCTAATTAGAAAATCTGAATCTTTGTATACTCAGTATTCCCCTAAAAGTTTTAAAAGTATTATTTATGACATTGTTAAAAACACAGCAAATTAAATTTGAAACTAAACACTTCATATGAGGCTAAAACAGTACAAGGGCTTCTCGGGTGGCTCAGATGATAAAGAATCCACCTGCCAATGCAGGAGACCTGGGTTGAATCCCTGGGTTGGGAA
>NW_020867101.1:0-27730 GCF_003369695.1 Bos indicus x Bos taurus
TCTTTCTGATGAAATTCAGAGATTCGCTTTCCTATCCACGTAACTTGCCTATACCCTAAAGGCAGACCTACAGCAAACAGCATATACATGTTGTTCAAGCCAGTCCCATTCCTGAGATGAATCCCAGAAGACTTCCTGGGAGCCCATTTCATCTCATCCTACCTTCCATGTATCTTCCTTCCCTGAAATCTTCTTTAACTTGTCTCTACTCTCTACTGGTCCTCTGAGCAGGTGGTTCAACGAAAAGGGTTGGGGTAGGGGAGGCGCAGAGAGGAAGGTGGAGTGGGTAAGTAAGATGGAGACTAGCCCACCAAGGGAGAATGTCTATGACCATCCCAAAGACAAAGGAAGTTAAAAGACGTGTCCTGAGCACAGATGACAATGTAGAAGTTAATTTGAATCTTCTTACAAGGCCTACTGAAAGGATTGTATTTATTTGGGTGTTTATAGTCTGTTATAGTACTTTAGATATAAAGTAAGTTTATATCTTACTTTTTAAAAAAATGATCCTTATTATTTTACAGTCACACATCATAATCCCTTATAATGTCAAATAAAAAGAAAATAATAATACCTTGTGTTTATATATTGTTTTACAGCTTACTAAGCACTTTTACAACCATGATCTCTTTTAATCCTTACAGTAATGTTGTGAAGTAGCCAAAGAAGGTTATTATTAATCCCCATTTTACAGATGAGGAAACTGAGGTTCAGAGAGAGTAAATGAACATGCTCCATATCGCCCAGCTAGGAAGGAGGGGCCAAGACTGGACTCTACAGCTGGGAACGGAGGAGTACTCTGAATGAAAAGGATCACTGAAGCATTAAGTGTGGCCAGGAGTAGAAATTTTTTTCTGCTTTACCAACTCAGGATTCAAATCAAGTTTCCAGTTTGACTACCGAAAGAGACTTAGAAGGCACATTGACATGATGCAAACAACATACGGAGGGATTAGGAGGTGACAGTTCTCTACAGATGGGGACTGGGGTATACAGCTTCAAGACAGACACAAGGGTATAACATCATTGCTGTAAAAAAGGATGTGTGAGCGCTAATGAAACGAAAGCCTTAGGAAAGGCACAGAGAGCCAAATAACTTGAACTCTGCTTTTGCCTACTCAGGAAACAATTTTAAAGGGAAGAAAGGAAAGGAAAATGGAAATGATGAAAAATAGCAAGACAGAAAGACATTCCTGGAACTCTTTCTGCCAAACATAATCAAGTATTTCTAATCTCCTTACAAGATGCACACAAATAGTTTCAGAAAAACTAAGCATACACATATTTTCAGGCTCAGCTGCTGGTGAATATTTACACAGTTTTGGAGTATAGGAAGTTATAAAGCATAAAATCAAAAGACAAAAATCATTAGGAAAGATTTATAGATATGATTATACAAAATTCAAACACTTCCTCTCTTAAGTCAGAATAAAAGGAAATGCTATAAACAAATTGTAAGTGAAAAAGGACAAACTGGAAAATATGTAATGTTTTCATTTTAAAAACTCTAATGAATTAATGATAATAATAATAATAATAAAATGAATTCCACATTTGAGAAATATGGGCTTGGAACCTGTCAGAAAAAAATTATATAGAGACAGCCAGGAAGCATATGATAATATGTTTTACCCTTATTTGTTATTATACCAATTCACACCAAAACATTTTACTAATGTGGAACATGTTATAATGAGTGTATAAAAAGAGGTTGCTAAATCTTATTTCAGTATCACTCTTTTTTAAAAAATAAACATCCATGTTCTGGAAGAACAATGGTACTCAGACATTAGCAGTGTTACCTCTAAACAGAAAATATGGATACTTTAAATGTACAGTATCTTTTCTTTTTCCTTATTTAATTTTTAAAGTAATGAACATGAATTACTTTTGTAATAAAGAAACCAAATTGGCCATTACACCTGTAAGCAGGGACATAATTCTCATTATAGCATTGTTTCTATTTAAAAATCACATTTAACTTACAGCATTTAGATTTTTCACCCCCATTTCAAGAACACAATCTGCCATGAAATGGGAAGACTTTGTACCCTCCATTTGGATAAATAATTTGAGTTGGCTTGTTCCCCACCTGCCCTTCAGGGTAATTTGCATAGTTACCTCCTGGCCTCTTCCATATAATTACAAGGAAAGAAGTACCTTGATTATTATATAAACAAACAGCACAATCACATATGGTATCTTCTGCAATTTGGGATGTTGCCTATTTTTATTTTGGAGAAAAATTAGATTGACATTTATTCTGTATAGGCTACATTAGAAACTTAGAACTTCTGAATAAATCACCGACAGGGTCCGATATAGACTCTAATGCAATAGATGTTTTTTCCCCGTTTAGACCCTTCTTTAGTAATCTTGCCCCAGGAGTCCTCTCACGCTTAGCCCCATTACCAAGTATAACCAGCTGTCCATACCGTTGTTTAGCCAGACACAGATCAAGAAAACAAAACACTCCCACCATCAGCCAAGGGACACTTCAGTCGTGTCTGACTCCGTGTGACCCCATGGACCATAGCCTGCCAGACTCCTCTGTCCATGGGATTCTCCAGGTAAGAATACTGGAGTGAGCTGTCATTCCCTTCTACACTGGATCTTCCCAACCCCAGGATCGAACCCACGTCTCAATGTCTCCTGCATTGCAAGCAGGTTCTTTAGAAACTAGCTCCAAAAGGACACTCAGTTCGTTCAG
Source organism: Bos indicus x Bos taurus (assembly GCF_003369695.1). Classification (NCBI taxonomy): domain Eukaryota; kingdom Metazoa; phylum Chordata; class Mammalia; order Artiodactyla; family Bovidae; genus Bos; species Bos indicus x Bos taurus. The sequence goes on from NW_020867101.1 coordinate 2,711, forward strand.
TTCAGTCGCTCAGTCATGTCCGACTCTTTTTCGACCCCGTGAATCGCAGCACGCCAGGCCTCCCTGTCCATCACCAACTCCCGGAGTTCACTCAGACTCACGTCCATCGAGTCAGTGATGCCATCCAGCCATCTCATCCTCTGTGTCCCCTTGTCCTCCTGCCCCCAATCCCTCCCAGCATCAGAGTCTTTTCCAGTGAGTCAAACTCTTCGCATGAGGTGGCCAAAGTACTGGAGTTTTCACTACTGGAACCCAAATCAAAGGCAGTGTCACAGAACTTTATTTTCTGTCTCATATATTTCAGAAAGTGAGATCATACTCACTGGAGAAGAGGGATAATCTTTAGGAGACTGAAATTCTTGAGACTTTGTTTTCTGTGGCCCCCTCATGGAAGGCATTGGGTAGTTTCACTTCATCTTAGAGCACATCATGGTAGCATAGATTTTATATTTTATATTGTTATGTTTTATAAACAATTTTATATTGTTATGTTTCTGGTACAACAAGAGTAAAGAAAAAATTCTTGGTAGCGAAGGCTTCGTTATGTTGTATACACATGAAGAGCACGTGGTGGAAATGGAGATGGCTCTGCTACTGCTGACTCATGTGCGTGGTAGGTGACTGTGTCCTGGGACCACTAGGCACTGCCCCTCCTCCTGGCCAGGTCCCCTGAACACTCCCATAAATGGGAAATACCTTTCCTGGGCGACAGTGCTTTCTCCGCCTCCAGACAACCCAGCTGTGTACACACACGGCCTGTTCACATGGGCCCCTATGAGGGTCTCATTTAGAACCCAGGTTGAAATACTCTCTGGAGTCAGGAGAACCTGGCCAGGGAGCAGTGGAAGATATTTCACAATAATAACGATGATGCCACCTCGCACTTTTCATCTTCAAAGCACTTTACAAACAGTAATTAATTCCCATAAAACTCATGAGGCAAGTAAGTAAACACCATTATCCCCATTTTATGGATGGAGAAACTGAGGGGGAAATAACCAAGCAAATGGCCCCAGGCCCAGAAGAGACAGGGTCGGGGCAGGGATGAGAGGGCAGGAGTTCTTGGTATCTGCCCGTCCCCCTCAGGCTCACACTACCAGACCCCGCGTCAGGGAAAAGTGGCTGTGGAGCCTCCCCCAGCAGGCCGGGTTCTGGCCTCGCTGCCCGGGGAGATGAATGCGGCTATTCATCGCGTGGGCAGTTTGTGGGCATTCATTTCAAGATCCTTGCAAAATAACAACAACAAAAACCCTATTGAGGCTCCTTTCTCCTCGGACCACGTATTTCCTGAGTTTTTCCTTGAAATCAGGGATGTGTGGTCCACACACGCCCTCAGGAAGCAGGATTATTCAGCCCACCCTACAATTCCTGGGCGGCGGCATTCAGAAATGTGACCACAGATGAGGCTGTGCTGCAGGAACCTTCCACGGGGCTTCTGGCCCGGCTCCTTCACGAGACATTTAAGAGCCATCTGGCTGGCTTCACCCTGGAACACTTGTCTGGCTGCCTCCTCTCCTTGGGCCTCCCGACTCCCTGTGTTCAAGATGGACACATCTCAAGTAGCTGGCAATTAGACCAAAGCCTTATTTCAATGCTGACAGAGATGGGCCTGGGGAAAAGTCGACTTGAAATGAAAATGGCTTATCAGGGAGGAACCTAGTCTCAGGGGGAATGAAAGGTGCTCACCAAACTACTGCACCACCCCTGACTCAAATTTTACCCAGAACACCCTGCTAGCCAGTGGTGGTATCATCCCTGAGGACTCCAGGATGGATCCCACAGGGCTCTCCGATTCTTTCACCCACCAAAATAACACTGCCACCAATTCCCTCCTCTGCACATCCACTCCCACCACTTCAGAGTTCCTTCAACAGCCTAAGGGTTGCCATGACCACCCACCTCACCTTTGTGGCACATGTAGAAGCTGCTGCTTTAAGCGTTATCTAGATGGTGGTGGTGTCCTGCCCTGGCCCCTAATGAAAGCTAATTGCCTTTGAAGTGCTGAACCAAAGATAACAGACAGTTACCCCAGTCAGCCCCATCCTCCCATCCTGGCTCAACCTTTTGCCTCCCACCTCGCGCACCCTGCAGAGCTTTAGAGAAAGGGACACTTTCTCTCTGCTGCTCTCCCTGGTTCTTTGGGGAGACCAGACCCAGGGAAGTTGGGAGGGTCTCTTGGAAAAGTACTGGCCTGAAGAACATAGGAAGGGGGCCCAGGAAAATAGAGGGCAGATGCGCAGCGGTGGCGGTCCCAGCCCTCAGGGCCCTCGGAGAGAGGCCTTTGGTCCCCCGTGGCGTTTCATTGGCTGACCAGGGACGGCAGTGTGTTGGTCCCAACCACCTCACCCGTCTCATCTGCTAGAACAGGTGGATTTAGTAGCGCATTGGTTTATGCAGTTCATACACGGCCTTTCAGCGAGAATGTAGTACCTCCAGGCAGCAGACCTATTGAATGAGACCGGTGTCCTGAATGTGTAGATGACATGAATCTGACAAGATGACACGGAGGTCAGGAGTGGCCATCCTCTTCCATATGATTGCAAAATTGAACAATCCTAAAAATCACCCCCAAAGCCTGAACAGTATGGTTACAATAATGCTTTGGTCCTTTGGTTTCCGGGGCTGACAAAATCCCCCCCTTTGACCAAACAGTACATGCAGCCCACAGGACGGATTCTTTATCTGCCTTGGAACGGCCACCACTTCCCCTGGCGCTCTGCGCCCCTGCAGCCCCACGGCTGGGCGTGTGCCTGACTCGGGCATCGCCCACGCCCGCTCCCTCCGCGCTGACACGCTCCAGGTGAGCGCTGAGAGGAGCGCTGAGCCGCTCACCACATGAAAGTGGGAGACCAGCTCGCTGCCAGAGCGCTGGCTGCGCAGCAACGAGGCACGTCACACCTTGGATTTTGAAGTTCAAAAATAGATCGACAATGTTGATACTTCAGGGGGACGGTGGGTGGGAGTTGAATTTCTGTTTCTTCCAACTCTGTAATTAATTTATCCAGCAAGGAGGCTCTAATGATGCCAGGAAGAGAAAAGAACCCCTGGAGGGGCTGTCTGTGGCTTTTCCTCAGAATGATTGGGTACTGTTGGGTTGGGGCTGCAGCAGAGATGTGAATGAACTCAAAACTGTGTGTGTGTGTGTGTGTGTACACCGAATATACAGGATGCATGTGATGTGTGTGCTACGTGTTTATATGTGTGTGACGTGACTGCAGTGTTGTGTCTGTGTGCTCTGGTGTGATGGGTATATCTAGCAGTGGTGTGTGTGTGAAAGTGGTACGGTGTGGGTATACGTGGTGTGAGAATGTACAGTTTGACATGTGTGTGCTGTAGTGTGTGTGTTTACATGTGGTGTGTGTGTGTTTACATGTGGTACGTGTGCAGTGTGGGTGTGTGATGCTTACAGTGTACGGTGTGTGTACTCTGTGAGAATCTGAGGTACTGTGTATGCAGTATGTATGGTGCAAGTGTCCTGTGTATATGTGTGTGAAGCGTAAGTGTGTGGTGTGTAAACATGCATGATGTAAGGGGTAAAGTGTGATATGAGTGTGCTGTAATGTGTGTGTTGCCTTTATGGATGTGAGGTGTGGTGTGTGGATCATATATGTGTGGGGGCGTACATATGAGATGAAGGGTGTGAGGTTTGGTATGTGTGTTCTGTAGGGTGTGTGGGCTATATGTGGTATGTATATCTGGTGTGTGGTGTATTTATGTGTGTGGTGTACACATGTGATACGAAGGTGTGAGGTGTGGTATATGTGCTACCTGGGGTATAGAGGTGTGTGGTGTGTGTTATTAATACAAGTTGTATGTATGTGTGTGGTGTATATTGTGTGTGGTTTGTCTGAGTGTGTGTGTGTGTATTATGTGTAGTTTGTCTCAGTGTGTGTATTTTATGTGTGGGATTTATAGTGTGTGTGTGAGAGAGAGCATGTGTGTGAGAGACGTGTGCGCGGGTCGGCCGGCAAGCACTTGTGCAGGCAGGCCCGGCCTTCGTCTTTGATGTGAGCGCGGAGGTATCCTGGCAGCTGGCTCTGGGTCCCGACGCTCTTGCTGGAGAGCTAAAGCCCAGCGAGGGAAAAAAGAAAGCACTGCTAACGCACCACGCCCTAAGCCCCTCGGGGAAGGGTTTGAATCGCTTAGCTGGTATCCTACCAAGCTTCGGCCTGCCCCTGGCTGTGCCTCCCCTGAACTTGATCTTGTCTGTGGGAGGCCAGGGCGCTGGAGGAGGGGCGGGCAGGAGGCCATCCTGCCGAGGTTCTGCCCCCTCACGAGGCCGGGGCTCCGGCCTCTGCTGTGATGTCTGTAAAACTTCCATAACAAGGTGCTCCTCTGGTGCGAGAGCTTCACACAAAGCGCTGCCCGGCTGCTGTTTCCTGCCCTCTCCTTCAGTGAGGGTGTGAGTGTGCTCCTCACTTGGGAGGATTCTTTGGCTTTCCTTGGCTTTGGAGGTTTCTAAAAACACCCTAAAAGCTTTGGAGGTTTCCTAAAAACACCCATCTCACCTAAAAACACCCATCTCTAAAGCTCAGAAGGAATTGGCAAACAACAGGCTTGATGACTTCTCTTTTTCTGTTTCTAGTACCAGTGGATAGGGCCTGAGGACAGGCACTCAACTTCCTCATCTCTGCCAGCAGGAAAGGGAGGGAGCAGAAATTCCCTGAGGCTTCCATTCAAACCAGACCCTGGGGCCAATGCTTTGCTGTGAGGTAGCCCGAAAGGGAATGGTTAAGGGCATGGACTTTGACTTCTGCCTATCACTGCTGTGTGACCTTGGACAAATTCCTTCTCTGAGCCTCAGTGTTTTCAAATCTCTAAATTAGAGCTAATAGCAGTATCCCATTCATAGGATTATTTGAGGATTAAGTGATATAATGAATAATAAATTCTAGCATGGTGCCTAGCACACAGTAAGCCATAAATATGCTTTATAAGATAATTCCTCCATTCCCCTGGGTAGGTATTATACCTATAAAGAAAGAGGCTCAGCCAGGTCACACAGCTAATAAGTGGTGGGTTTGCCATTCACGCACGACCATACTGCTAGCACCCCGTGTGGGCACGCTTGTTGCCTTCTACTGCGACTGCATCAAGCGGCCTGCCTTTGAGACCTCTCCCCGGGGGACTGCTGAGTGTCACAGACACTGTCATACCGTTGTCCTTTAGTCTTGAACATATTTTAGGAAGAAGCCTGGGAAGAATGAAGAAAGCACCATAGACTGACAACATGAGGCTACTTCCTTCAGTAGGAGCTGAGAAGTGTCTTTGTAGATTGGTAGAATCCTACATGATATTGTGGGGGTAAAGAATTTGTTACTAAGGGAAAACACACGTGAGAGCTAGACTCCATGATCACATTCACTCAGAACAGAGTCTACTAGAGTCTCTCAGGCCTCCATGCCTTCCCACAGGCTGTTCCCTCTGAAGAAGGCCCTTCCTCCTCCCTCTAGCACCATCTCCACTGCCCGACTCCCTGCTCCCTCACACTTTGAATATACCTCTCTTGCAGTAGTTAGCACCTGGACCTAACTAGTTGTTTATGTCTGTTTCCTGCCCCTGAATTATGTGTGCCTAGGGACAGGTGTCCTGTCCCACTCACCCATGTTCCACTCACCTGGCAAGGGCCCCCGATGAGAAAGCACGCCAGTGCTCACAGAGCGCCATCATTTGGTGAAGCAACACATGTGCAGTGTCCGTGGCGCTGACATTATCCAGGTGCCATGCTGACACTTCAGGTTCAAAGTGGAATGAGGCACAGGCTCAGGGCTGTGGGCACTGCAGCACCAGGGTGTCCACAGAAGAGAAGCCACTTCAAGTGTGCACAGCAAAGGGAACATAGTGCAGATAAGTGGTTTCCACAGGTGCTGAGGCTCTAAGAAGCCAAACAGATGACAAGAGAAACCAGAAATTAGCAACAGGTGGGAGCCGCTGATGGCACCAGGAGACAAAGACAGGAGGTGACAGTTCCCAGAGCCCAGGAGCAGAGGCAGCCTGCAAGAGAGGCTGTTCTGGGAGTGAGTGCCACCAAGGGGACACAGACACCAGGGTCTTCTGCCCTCCAGTCTCTGGCCAGCTCCTCCACTGGCCTCTCCCAGCTCCAAGGCAGCTGGTCCGGGAGCCTGGCGAGTGCCTCCTGCCAGGTCAGCCTCTCTGGTGCAGAGCAGAGTTTGGGGAGAGGGAGAAGGACGAGACCATACAGGTATGCTGCATCCATGGGAGGAAGGCCACTCTGGAGGGAATGCAGGGCCAGGCTAAGGATGGGCTGAAGGAGGGAAAGCCAGAGTCAGGTAAGCGTGCTGCTTTCAGGGCAAGAAGGTAGGTTAGTTGCCATTTCTTTTTTTTTGCCACAAATTTAGTGGCATAAAACAATATACATTTATTTTCTCTAGTTACTTTGGGTCAGGAGCACAAGCATGACTTAGCTGGATTCTTGGTTAGGGTCTCAAGTAGCTTCAATCAAGGGGTTGACCAAGCTATGCTTTCATCTAGAGGCTCGACTGGAGGGACATCCACCTGAAAGTTCATGCAGGCTGTTGGCAGAATCAATTCCTTATGGCTGTATGACTGAGGGCCCAGCTTTTTGCTAGTTGTGAGGTGCTAAGTCACTTCAGTCATGTCTGACTCTTTGTGATCCCAAGGATTGTAGCCTGCCAAGCTCCTCTATCCATGGGATTCTCCAGGCAAGAATACTGGAGTGGGTTTGTCAGGGGAGTGTGAAATTTCCTCGGTTCTGTCTTGTCTCAACAAAAATTTGAAGCGATGGATGTTAAAGCCCTTGGTGTGTCACAGCTCTCAGACAGACCGCGTTATAGCTCTTGGCTCTCAGACAGACCATGTCATAGCTCCCGGACAGATCAGTGTTATAGCTCTGTGTTACAGCTCAGTTTTATTTAGAGAATAAAAGGAAAATACATCCTTGAGGCGTGAGGGCATGCTGACCCAAAAGACGTGAAGAGAAGAGAGGGAGAGAGAGACAAAGAGCGTGTGGGGGAAAGAGACTCCTGGCCCTTTGGCTCTTCTTTTTATGTTTTGTTTTGTTTTTTTTTTCTCCCCCTGGGTCTGCCCTATGTAAATTGGGCTAGCCAGGAGGGCTGTTTGTTTTATCTGAGGTCCATACTCCGGTCCTAGGACCTTCTTTGTTCTATTTTCTCAGGCTTTTCCCTTCTTTGTCTTTTAGCCACCACTATTCTCAACTCCTTTTTCTTATTCTAACTACCTAACAGGTTGCCATGCCCTCCTCCAGGGGATCTTCTAGACCCAGGGACTGAACCCACGTCTCTTACATCTCCTGCATTGGCAGGCAGGTTCTTTACCACGAGCACCTTCTGGGAAGCCCCAGGCTAGTTGTCAACTGGGACCATCCTTTGGTCCGAGAGCTAACATTGCTATTGGCAGCTGCATGGGCTCCCTCAATGGGGCCATTTACTTGATGAAGCCCACAGGGAGCATCTCTGACTCCAGTTTGCTAAGAGGGAGTCTCTTATAGCACTACATAGTCACATATATGACATCCCCTCACTTTGCTATACGGGTTGGGAGCCTGCACTCAGTGAAAGGGGGTTACACAAAGACATGAACTCTAGGGATGTGATCACTGGGGTCCCCAAGGGTCTGTACATCGTACAATAGATCTCTGCATACCTTGGTTCCGGTTTTCTTCTTCTGCAGGTCTAAATTTTTAAGAGTACTCACTAAAGAGTGAAACAGTAGGAACAGTCATATGAATCTTCTGTCCTCTGACTTAGAAAATTAGCAATAAAATCTATAGACATTGCAATTAGTGAAAGCTCAGAAATACTACAAAAATTTGCTAAAACAAATCCCATGTCAAATTAACCTTACCTTTTTCTTACTATCTAAATGCATCTTAAAACTTAAGTATTTTGCAAGCGTTTTGACCAAAAAAATCCAGTTCTAGGAATTTATTCAAAGAAAATTATCACAGACGTGTGCAAAGATTTAGCTACAGGGATGATCACCTCAGCATTGATAATAATTGCAAAACACAAAACCAAAAAACCCCAAACTACAAACAAACTATTATTTAACAATAGGATATTAACTAGTTAGGCTATGATGCATTCATACAATAGAATATGATGACTCTTTTGAATATGATGTGGAAGAATATTGAAATGCATGAAAAAATGTTAACTACATAATAGTGATTTAGTACTACATGGATGTGAGAGTTGGACTGTGAAGAAAGCTGAGCGCTGAAGAATTAATGCTTTTGAACTGTGGTGATGGAGAAGACTCTTGAGAGTCCCTTGGACTGCAAGGAGATCCAACCAGTCCATCCTAAAGGAGATCAGTCCTGGGTGTTCTTTGGAAGGAATGATGCTAAAGCTGAAACTCCAGTACTTTGGCCACCTCATGTGAATAGTTGACTCATTGGAGAAGACTCTGATGCTGGGAGGGATTGGGGGCAGGAGGAGAAGGGGACAACAGAGGATGAGACGGCTGGATGGCATCACTTAACTCGATGGATGTGAGTCTGAGTGAACTCCGGGAGTTGGTGATGGACAGGGAGGCCTGGCGTGCTGCGATTCATGGGGTTGCAGAGAGTCGGACACGACTGAGCAACTGAACTGAACTGACTACTAAAAAGAGGGAAAGGCCTTAACACACACCCCATGGCTCCATTTTGTCTTTGTTTTATTTTAGCATATACAGGCATGGATAAATGACTGGAAAGATTTACACAAAATTGTGACAATATCTTTGGATAATGAAATGAGATGTAACATTTCTTTTGCCTTATTTTATTCTCTAGATTTTCTACCATAAACATTTATCACTTTTATATAGTAAGGAAAACATTAACTTAAAAATATCTAAGTTTCCACAATCAGATATTAGGAACAAAGGGTGTATTGGAAGCCATCTAAAAAACTGGAGAAGGAGGTAACTTTGGGTCATGGTTCTCCTATTTGGTGACACTGTTACCTCAAGCAAATCACTATCTCACTAACCTTGGTTGATTCGTGTGTCATGAAAACACCATTTTCTCTGGCCAAAAGCAGTGTCTACTGTAATGATTAAGACGATGTGTAGGAAAGTACTTGCTAAATAGTAAAGCATGAGTAATAGAGCATTTTTCCCTTTGACATTCAAATGAAATAAGATCCACCATACAAAGAGAGGTATGAGGAAGGATCTGGTGGTTAAAGTTGTTACTGAATGTTCCTCCACGGCAGAGTTTTCTCCAAAACCCTACATTCAATTACAGTCTCCCTTGGCGTCTGGGTGTGTGTCTGCGTGTGTGTCTTGCTTACCGTTAGCTGCCAGCATGGTCTTGAGGCTGTCAGTTTCCTCTCTGACTTTAGCTCCTACCGTAAGCTTGTAAGGGAAACATTATGTTACGCTTATAGATTTCTTACCAGGCTCTCTAGGGCTTTTACAAGCTCTAACATTCTGTGATTTGGAGACTCACTGACTCAATGGCCATGAATTCGTGCAAACTCTGGGAGATAGTGAAGGACAGGGAGGCCTGGCAGGCTGAAGTTCATGGGGTCACAAAGAGTTGGCCATGACTTAGCAACTGAACACATACAACACATATATGTTCCTAAGTGGAGCACAGCCAAAGGAAATGGGGAATAACAGGAGTCAGGTTTCTTTAAGGAGATTGCTGTCCAGGCTGGTTACATTCCTAGGAGAGGAAAGACTGAAGGATTTTTGATGACACATTACATCAGTGATATAACAGCATACCTCCTGAAGTCCTGTCGTGCTGGCGTAAGTGGTGGCTTTGGAGAACACAGTGAAGAATGTGAGCTCTAGCATCAGACTGGCCTGGGTTCAAATTCCAACTTGGGCTCACCGTCTTGTGATCTTGGCAAGCTAAATCTTGGTTTCCTCTATTATCTTGAAGTCTCATATGGCTTTTACCTTACCTTTGGGGACAATTAAGAGCTGGTAGTACACTGTCTGGCACATAGTGGATGTTGAGTAACCAGTAAATTTAATTACTATTTGGAGTTCATTGGAATAAAGCAGTAGGACAATATTCTTGGTTTAATGTAGCTCTTTATTTCTCCTGGGTCACCAGAGGACATCACCATCTAAAATATGTGCTTGTCTTGGTTTCAGTGTCCTTTGGTGATGTCCAAGTTTTCCAGGGTCAGCTTTTTAGTCACTGACTACACTCAAGGGTTCAACTGTCAAATTCTGAATCTGTGGGGAAGGAACGTGTTAAGATACCATCTGGTTGTAAGTAGTTCCAGCAGGTGAGAGTTTGTTTCTATCCATTTAAAGACGTTTTCTTGAGCTTCCTAATGATATTCTCGTGTGAGCTGTTCTACAGATATTGAGAAGATGTGTGATTCAGATGGTAAAGAATCTGCCCTCAACGCAGGAGAACCAGGTTTGATCCCTGGGTCAGGAAGATCCCCTGGAGAAGGGAATGGCTACCTACTCCAGTATTCTTGCCTGGAGAATCTGATGAACAGAGGAGCTTGGCAGGCTACAGTCTGCGGGGGTCACAAAGAGTCAGACACAACTGAGTGACTAAACACCATATATCCAACCACCTTTGACTTTTTTTGTCAGAGATTGTGTTGAGATATCTGAGAAACTCTTTGTGGAATAAAATTATATTTCATAATCTTGGGAGCTAATTATATTTCATAATCTTTCATAATCTTGCTTGGGGTGAGTTTCTCTTTAAAAAAACTAAATTGAAGATTTCCCTCTCTAAAAAACTGAACTCAATATATTTCCTAAATACCAGGGTTGCTTGTGCCAAGAAACTTTTTTTAAACATGGGGAAGTGCAGAAAAGATTCTCTTTAAGTAATCATAAGTGAATGTGGTTTAATTTTTTTTAATTTTAGTAACTTGTTTCCTTCCATTAGAAGAGTAATACATGTTCATGTTCAGAAATTTATTTTCAAACAATTCCTAAGGAAATAAAATGGAAAGAGTCCTGTCTTCACCACCCCATGACCCTCAGAGGAACACATCCATCTTCCCAGAAGTAATCTCTGTTAAACTGGGCACACAGCCTGCTAGAATTTGAGGAGCTTATACACATGATACAATATCTTGATTTTAACTAAACTTTTTTGAGATAATTACAGATTTATGTGCAGTTACAGGAAATAATATTGAGAGATGCTATGTACCCTTTGGGTCTTCCCAGTTGGCACTAGTAATAAAGAACCCACTTGCCAATGCAGGAGACATAAAAGATGTGGGCTTGACCCCTGGGTTGGGAAGATTCCCCTGAAGGAGGGCATGGCAACCCACTCCAGTATTCTTGCCTGGAGAATCCCATGGACAGAGGAGCCTGATGGGCTACAGTCTATAGGGTCGTAAAGAGTCGGACACAACTGAAGTGACTTAACACACAGCACACACACAGGTACCCTTTACCAAGTATCCCCCGATGGTAACATCTTGAAAAACTGTAATGCAATATCACAGCCAGGAGGCTGGATACAGTCTGTCAAGAGACAGAACATTCCATATCCACAAGAATCCCTCCTATGGCCCTTTTATAGCCAAATCCACTTTCCTCCTATGACTAGCCCTTCATTGTGTGTTAGTCACTCAGTTGTGTCTGACTCTTTGCGACCCCATGGATAGTAGCCACCAGGCTCCTCTGTCCATGGGATTCTCCAGGCAAGAATACTGGATTGGTTTGCCATTCCCTTCTCCAGGAGATCTTCCCAACCCAGGGACCGAGCCTGGGTCTCCCGCATTGCAGGCAGATTCTTTACCATCTGAGCTACAGGGAAGCTCATACCCCTTCACTAACCCCTGGCGATTCCTGTGTTCTCCACTTGCATACTTTCATCATTTCAAAATGTCACATAGGGACTTCCCTGGTGGTCCAGTGGTTAAGACTTCGTCTTCCAGTGCAGGGGGTGCAGGTTCAAGCCCTGGTCAGGGAGCTAAGATCCTACATGCTGCAGGGCCAAAAAACCAAAGCATCAAAGGGACGCAATATGGTAACAAATTGAATAAAGACTTTAAAAATGGTCCCCATCAAAAGAAAAAAAAATACTTCATGTAGTGGAATTACACAGTACATGACATTTGGGGGCTTGCTTTTGCACTCAGCATCATTTCCTGGAGATTAATCCAGGTTGTTGCGTGAATGACTAGTTTGTACCTTTATTATTGCTGAGTGGTAGTCCATGGTATGGTTATACCACAGTTGGTTATTTATCTGTCAGAGGACATCTCAGTTGCTTCCAGATTGAGGCTTTGACAAATGAAGCTGTTATAAACATTTATGTACAGGTTGTTATGTGAACACAAGTTATCATTTCTCTGGGATAAATGCCCGGAAGTGTAATTGCTGGGTCATATGGTAGAGCCAGCAATGAAGAAACACTTTGTAGAATAAAACTATATTTCATAATGGGTGGATCTTGTGAGCTAAAGGTTTTGATTTCCATCTGGAAAAAATGGAAATTGGAATTGTTTTTCCATTCACTGTAGGTTAGGTTTTGTTCCTCTTGGGCTGTTTTCAAGGTTTTTCCTTTGCTTCAGAAGTTTGATGATGATGTATCTTGATATAGATTTCTTTGGAGATTCTATTTGAGCTTCATTCAGTTTCTTCAATCTACAGACTTATGTCTTTTACCAAATTTGGGAAGTTTTCATCTTTTTTTAATCTTTTTTCCTCCTCTCCTGGAACACTGCTAACAGAAATATTAGATTTTTACATATAGTTCTACATTAGGTCCTTAAGGCTCTGTTCTTTTTCCTTTTTTGCCCAGTCTATTTTCCCTCTGTTTTTCAGAATAGATATTTCCTTATTGATTGATCTGTAGGTTCACTGATTCTTCCCCCGTCCCCTCCGTTCTGCTGTTGAACTTATCCATAGAGTTTGGCTGTTGTTGGCTATTGTATTTTTCATTTCTAAATTTCTGTTTGGTTCATTTTCACATTTTCTATTTCATTGCAGAGAGTTTCTGTTTTTTGTTTTAAGCATTTTCATAATTGCTCACTGAAGCATTTTTATGATGGCTCCTTTAAAAATCATGTCAAATAAGTCTAACAGCTGTGTCATTTCAGTGTTGGTATCTGTTGATTGTTTTTTATTATTTGATTTGAAATCTTATTGGATCTTGATTTTCACTGGAAGTGATTTTCTATTAAAGATAAAGGAGAAAGATAGTGATTTTTTAAATCGAAACCTAGGCATTATGAGACTCTGGATCTTATTTAAGCATCTAGTTTAGCTGCCTGTGACTCTTCTCTGGCATGGGTGGAGGGAGCATTGCCTTTTTACTACCCAGGGGAGTAGACATCCAGGCTTCCCTCCTGGCCTCTATCGACAGTCCTTGTTACTGCTGGGCAAAGGTGGGAGCTGTGCCCTCTACTGGCCCTCCACAGACCCCTGCCTGGGCGAGGCAGGAGCACCTCCTACTGCACTCCACGTGGCCTCCACTGACACCACTGGGGGTAGTGGCCTCGCTGCCTCTGGGCAGTGGGGAGAGTCCTCACCCCCTACTGGGCCTTCTCTGGCATCATTTTAGCACAGGAGTCGGACGTCTCTTCACAGGCTGGTGAGAGTGGATGTCTAGGCACTCCACTTTGTCGGGACTATTGTGGGAAGCAGTGAGGACCACAGCTTTTTTCCCCACAGTTTTTGGCGGGAGCAGAGAAGTTACTGACCGAAGATTTTCTGTTTTGCTACACTTCCCCATTCCTGGACCAATGGTTAGAGACAGTCAGCTTTTGTGCCTTTTTTTTTTTTTTGGTCTGTTCCCATTGGTATCTCCAACTGCTGCAGCGCCTAGTCCAGGATATACGAGGCAAGAAGAAAACCCAGGGAACTGACCACTGCATCATATCTAGGGTCCCAAACTCCTTAGCTGGTTGGCCCTCATGTCTCTACCTTTCAGAGTCTTCTTAGGCTTGCTGTATACACAATGCTGGGGTATTAACTGTATTCAGTGGGAGGAATAGAGAGAAGCACGTCTATTCTGTCTTCCTGGAAGCGGAAGCCCATGGTTTACTTTTAACAGGGACTCAAATAGTACAAGTTTTCCCTTGAGCTATAAAGCATGCAGTTTTAGCAACTACAAAGAAATAACAGAAGACTACAATTAAGGAAATCTTTAATCTTGAAATTAACTAAATAAAATCATAGTGTCTGTACATTCTAATGTATAACAGGGAAAACGGAACAATGACTGTGTGTTAAAGGCCCAGAATTATGGAGTCAGAAGAGCTTAATTAATATTTTAAACCAAGAGTGTAAATCGAACTGTCTTATGAAGTAACGCCAACCATCAAAGTGAAATGAAGGAGCCAGAGTGCTCACAATCTATATTTTACTGTGTAGAACCCATTTTCTCTCTCTCTCTCCTTCTTTCTTTCTTTCCTTCCCCCTTTTCCCTCCCTCTGTCCCTTCCTTCCTTCCTTCTGTTCTTTCACTTTTTAAAAATTTTAAACCTTTGATTTTTTTTTGCGCTCCCCCCGCCTTTTTTGACCCCTACACTGTAGCTTCTTGATTTTTTTTTGCGCTCCCCCCGCCTTTTTTGACCCCTACACTGCAGCTTCTTGATTTTTTTTTTTGCGCTCCCCCCCCTTTTTTGACCCCTACACTGCAGCTTCTTGATTTTTTTTTGCGCTCCCCCCCCTTTTTTGACCCCTACACTGCAGCTTCTTGATTTTTTTTGTGCCCCCCCCCCCTTTTTGACCCCTACACTGCAGCTTCTTAATTTTTTTTTTGCGCCCCCCCCCCCCCCGCTTTTGACCCCTACACTGCAGCTTCTTGCTTTTATTTCTGGACTAGCCATTAGACTCAACTGATTGAAACTATCGTTTAGTGAAATCTATGGATTATTCTGAACTAATCTTGAGAAAACTTTAGGTAAGGAAAATTCTACAGACTTCCTTTGTGGTTGCTTGAAATAGCACTCTATAGCATTTTACTTTCTGACTTTTCTACATACTCCACTTAGACAAGTAGTTTGCAAACCACATTTACTTCCCATCTTCAGGAATTGGGCCAAATTTTCATTTAACTCATTCTAATTTTTACTTAATTTTTCTTAAATCAATTCTTTTTTAAAAAACTTGTTTCAAAAGAAAATTGTAAAAAAGAAGGAAAAGAAAGAAAATAGTACTAGTAAAGTATCTAAAAAAAAAAAAAAGTAGAAAGACACCACAATCTCCCATAGTAAACAAGTTCATATCTTGTAAATTTTGGAGTGAGAACGTTCTCTATGGGTGTCCAATCTGCCTCCCTGTCTCTGACTGCACTTCATGTTAGTTTCTGTAGATTTTATGAAAATAAATCTCACCAATGCAATAAGTACTTGTCCCATGGAAGAAAACCAAAACTTAATCTTATTCTTATCTCTCCTTTAAAACTTCTGTCTCCTCAAATCTTGTCTCCTTTAAAACTTATTCCTCTGCCACTTGGGGGCTCCCAGGTGGCTTAGTCAGGTTAAGAATCCGCCTGCAATGCAGGAGACTTGGGTTCGATCCCTGGGTCAGGAAGATCCCCTGGAGAAGGAAATGGCAACCCACTTCAGTACTTTTGCCTGGAGAATCCCATGGACAGAGGAGCCTAGTGGGCTATAGTCCATGGGGTCACAAAGAGTCAGACATGACTAAAATGACTGAGCACGCATACATACACTGCCACTTGATGAAAACTCAGGCCCCAAGAATTTTCTACTCATCCTGGAATAACACGCCATCCTAAAATGATTAAGAGAGCTGTGGTCCCCATTCATTCCAAATCAGTAAAGAGAAGGTATCCAGGCCATGGTGAAAATCAGTTCTTGGATTTTGACTTGAAGACCGGACTGCTCCTCCCCTTTCTGCTTCTTGAGGCCTGTGGTTTGAGGCTGGCAGCCCCAGGGGAAGGGAGTGGGGGCGGCTCCTGCTCACCTCCTTTCTTACTCCTGGTCCCTCATACCAACCCCAACCAGCTGACAGAGGGGCAGGATAGGCCCGGAAAGCAGGGGGACAATTCTTCTTTGGTCACTGGCTTTGTGCACTCTGACAATAGCAGATGCCTGCCGCTCACCCTTTCCAAGGTTCCCATCCCTGAGATCCGCCGTCTTGCAACCCCCACTGGCAGCCTTTCCCCATGGCCCTGCCGTTGGAATCCCCATTCTCCGGGTTGGTCCTCTCGTGTAACATTTGACAAGGCTACAGTGCAGCCCTCCTCTCAGAGTTGGCCCACAGCTAATCCCTGAGAAGTGCTCATGTATCCTTTACCCTGAGAAATCAGACGCACAGCCCGTTCCCACTCAGCATCACACTCCCAAAGCTGCCATCAAAACCCAAGCTTTCTCCTTCCTCCTAGATCTCCCCAAGCACCAGACCCAAGCCCACCCTGTCCTCTGACCCATTCTCTGGCAGCTTCTCCTAAAATCCAGGGAGGAGATGCACCTCTGCGTTAGAGTGAGTGGGGATCACAGCTCTCTTGAATGGAGAGTTTCTTACAACATTCCGTGTTCCTCTCCTACACTCGCTAACCCAATTTGGGCCTCTAGCTGAGGGAATCCAAAACTGTAAAGCCAATTCTTAATTTTTTTTTTTCCTTTAGATCATCTGTAAGTGATGATCTGGTATCTCTCTTGGGAATTTCTATATTTTCCTCATTCAAAACTTTAATGTTAACAGCCAGCACAGGAGAACAGCAACTTTTTGTGCCCTCAACTTACTTATGAATATTTCAGGACTTGTTATTAAAGGTTATAAATCTTCCTCAGGCCTCTTCTTTCAGGAGCTAAATGAGCCCAATTCTCAGAGGGTCATTTCTCCAAGGTCCTTTAATAATTTTGATTTTTCTCCTCTAATTTCTCTAGTTTTATTACGTTTCAAATAATTTGTGCATCAGAGAAATGAACATGCAAGATGTGTGCGTGACTTTGACAGTTTTATTTTTCTTTCACTTCCAATTCTTCGTAGGTAGAAGTTTCATATATTTTAAACCCTGCACGTTACAGAAGGGTGTACAAGTGACAGCTTCCTTACATCCTTGTCCCAAGCCCCCCAGCACCATCCCCCACTCCCAGGAAGGAGTATAAGTAGTTCCCTGAGAATCCTTCCAGTGACACTCTGTGTATACACAAGCGATCGTGTATTTATAATCTGTCTCCCACTCACCCTCACACTTTCCCTTTGCTTTTGCCTCTTATAAGAATATCTTCAAGATCCTCTAGATCAGAAAAGAATTTCCTCATTTTCTTCTGTAGCTACACTATAGTCCTTTGGCTGGATGTCCCAGACTTTAACTCATTCCCTACTCTTTTTTATTAATTAAAAAAAAAATTAGTTATTTTTAATTGAAGGGTAATTCTTTACAGAATTGTGTTGGTATCTGCCAAACATCAGCATGAATCAGCCATGGGTTTACCCATGACTAGTTCCTTACTCTTGAACATTCCAAAGTCTATCACAAATAATGCTGCGATGAATAACCTAAATACATCATTTAGCTCATATTTGAATATACCTACTGGATAAATTCCTAGAAATAAAATTGCTGGTCAAAGAAGGCATGCAGTTATAGTTCTAAAGATGCTGTCAAATTGTTTTGCATCAGAATGGCACCAGTTATACCCTTCCCAGCAATACAGGAGAGTGCCCATCTATACAGACTCGCCTCCATGCCATGCTGCCAAACTCTTTAATCATTGACAATCCAAATGGTGACATATTGAATCTCAGTTGAGTGAGGCTGAGCAAATAACTTCCCTACACTTCAGTCACTTGTATTTTCTTATTTTGTGAACTATCTTGCACATGATATTTGAATGCTTACCTGGACAGGTCTGGAAATGGTGGAAGGATTACTTCATTGGCCACACAGGTGAATAGTAGGGGATGCTGTCACAGAGAAAGGGACAGGGCTTGATTAAGACAGTGAAGCTTCAGGAGCCCATGTAGCAAGAAGCATGGACTATTTGCCACACACAGTGCAAACGTGGACAATGGTAATTTCAGCCTGGTGCAGAAACAGTTCTGGGTCATGTCTCCCATGCAAATTCCTAGGTGGGTAATGATTTCAAAGAGAAAATCATTAGCAGATAATATGCTCCTGGAGAATCTAGCAAACAGGAAGTTACAAAACAAGCAAAAAAAATCTTGAAAATATTTGATACTCTGAATGTAAGAATTTATAATATTAATATTTAGTGCTAATGCACTAAAGAAATTTGGTCTTGCAGTTACTGAATCTAGGGAGGGAAATACATGTAGATAAACGATGATAGATAACAGATGAAAATACACATGTTGACTTAAAATGTACAAGATAGAAGCTGCTTCCCTGATGGATCAATGGTTAAGAATCTGCCTTGTAATGCAGTGGGCACCGATTGGATTCCTGGTCAGCAGTGAAGATCCCACATGCCGCAAGGCAACTA
Organism: Bos indicus x Bos taurus; assembly: GCF_003369695.1. Classification (NCBI taxonomy): domain Eukaryota; kingdom Metazoa; phylum Chordata; class Mammalia; order Artiodactyla; family Bovidae; genus Bos; species Bos indicus x Bos taurus. Next base: position 21,069 of record NW_020867101.1, read on the forward strand.
AACCCATGTGCCACAGCTACTGAAGCCCAAATGCCCATGCTCCACAACAAGAAAAGCCACCACAGTGAGAGGCCTGCCCACCACAATTAGAGAGTAGCCCACGCTTGCTGCAACTAGAGAAAGCCCATGCACAGCAATGAAGACCCAGCACAGTTGTAAATACTTTTTTTTTTTAAAATAAGCCTAGTTAAAAAAAAAAAAAAAAAACAAACACGAAGCAGCAGCTGTGAGTTGTGTTTATTCAGTGTCTTGCTGAGGACTGTAGCCTGGGAGACAGCATCTCAGAGAGCTCTGAGAAGTTGCCCCATGTACTTTTGCTGAAGGGAGTACGTGCATGCAGCCAAGCACATAACTCAGCAGAAGGTTGCAGCTCATCACCAGGACACATATTTTAGCTAATGGTTTTAGTGCTTTTCTTTCTAAGTATAGGAAAATGCAAAACGCTGGAAAAATCTTAAAGGTTTCTCCTGAAAATATCTAACTATCTGAAGGCCTGTTCTGTCTGTTTTCCCAGAACACAGAGTGCCTCATTCCTGATCTCTGCCCTGAACTCCTTTCAGAGGGTGTTGAAGGTCAGTGACTGCAGTGGCAAACAATCCTTGTAGAGCTGGATGGTGAGTAACATTCTTTAGTTGGCACAGATATATACAGTATATACTATACTTGGTATATAATAACACATACACTGGGTTTCCCGGGTGTCTCAGACAGTAAAGAATCTGCCTGCAATGCAGGAGACCTGGGTTTAATCCCTGGTCCAGAAGATCCCCAAAGAAGTGAATGGCTACTGCCTCCAGTATTCTTGCCTGGAGAATTCCATGGACAGAGGAGCCTGGCAGGCTAAAATAATTGGGGTTGCAAAGAGTCAGACACAACTGAGCGACTAACACTTTCACTTTTTTTCAGCATATACATTGGACTGCAAAGAAATTGAAACAGTCAATCCTAAAGGAAATCAACCCTGAATATTCCTTGGAAGGATTAATGCTGAAGCTGATGCTCCTGGCCACCTGATGCGAAGAGTGGACTCATTAGAAAAGGCCCTGATGCTGGGAAAGATTGAAGGCAGGAGGAGAAGGGAGCAGCATATGATGAGATGATAAGATAGCATCACCAACTCAATGGACATGAGTTTGAGCCAACTCTGGGTGATGGTAGAGGACAGAGGAGCCTGGCATGCTACAGTTCATGGGGTTGCAAAGAGTCAGAGGCGACTTAGCAACTGAAGGACAACAACAAAAACATACACACAATATAAAAGTATTCAAGTATTTTAAACCTTTAAAACAGTAAATGTAATTTGTCCTAAGAGTTAGCTCAAACATTGGTCATTTGATGGTAGAACTGTTATCAGCTGTTTAAGAATGATATACAACACTTACAAAAGCAAAAATAAGCAAAAAAATATTTCTGCCAATTAGTGTGTGTATGTGTTTGTGTGGTGTGGGGGTGCTCTTTCACTATAAGAGGCACTTGCTTTCAAATGTAAAAGATTCATTGTGACTTTAAAATTTTTTTCATTTTATATTGGAGTATAGTGGCTTTGTGTTAGTTGCTTAGCTGTGTCCAACTCTTCATGACAACATGGACTGTAGCCCACCAGGCTCCTCTGTCCATGGAATTCTCCAGGCAAGAATACTGGAGTGGGTAGTATTCCTTTCTCCAGGGAATCTTCCTGACCCAGGGAACAAATTCGAGTCTCCTGTACTGCAGGCAGATTCTTTACCATCTGAGTCATCAGTGGGTTGATTTAAAATGTTGTGTTAGCTTCAGGTGTACCGCAAAGTGACTCAGTTGTACATGATATATACATACACATATATTCTTTTTCAGACTCTTTTTCCATATAGGTTATTATAGAATATTGAGTTCCACTGTGACTTTGAGCAAATTTGTTTAAACTTTTAAAAATATGTATCTAAAAGGTAGACAATTCTTCAGCTACTCACAGTGTATGTGATGCTTGTAAGGCTTTAAAATCAGACAAGCAGAAAGATTTCTTTGCAAGTCATTCTAGCTCCTTTCACCAATCTCTGGGCAAGTCAACCCTGGAATAACCCGAGGTCCCTGCAGTTGAGGATATCTGCTCACCTGTCCCAGGTGGGCACTGATAACCTGGGAAGCTGTGACTGATCGCAGATGCGGCACCTTCGAGGCTGGAAGGCCCCTGGGCCGATGGAAGCTGTAGGGGGCTTTGATAAACTCTCCGCTATATGGCATGAGATGACAAGAGGGCAGCACCTGAGAATGTCCCGGCTTTGATTCCAGAAGGGAGAGGGGGCCTGGGAGCCATGTGCATCCCGTTAAGAAAGGGAATAAGCACGAAACAATATTAACTTTAGAAATGAGATGAAAGCCCATGTGTGCTAGCTTTCACACAGAAGGGGAGACCCGACGAGCCTCCCAACCCCCTTCAGCTCTGCTTTTAGATGGAAATGATTTTGTTGAACACTGACACAAAAGGAAGATACAGATGTAGTGAAGAGCCTTAGCGCAGAACAATTATATGCAAGTAGGTTACATGAAAATATAGTCTCAAGTGGATGATATCTTGTGCATATTAATTAAGGAAATTATTCTCAGAGCAGCTAGTGTTTAAAACAAGATCTAATCTCTCCTGAGTGGGCCTGCCGCCCTCTCTCTCAGTGTTTAACTTCAAAGGGCTTTGGAGTTGGGGCAAATGAAATTATTATTACTTCAATCTAGAGAGGAAACCTATTCTAACCAACACGAGAGTGAATTCTAGAATTACACATAGCAGTTAATACAAAGAAGAAAAAATATTCCACACTTAAAATGCCTACATGGCAAAATGTTTCTTAACCTTTTTCATCTGATCTGCTTCATCCTCCTATAAAACTTGCACATTTCAGGTACAGAGCTGGAGAAGCGTGTGGGCCAGCTGAAGACACACTCTTATTCACCTATTCTTTTCTTTGACTCAGGGCCATTAGAAATAATACTGTTACCATTAATATTAATAATATTATTACTACTATTAGCTAAGACTTAAATGCATCTGTGGGTCAGGTACTCTTTTCCTTATATTGGCTCATTTAATGTTTTAAAAAGCCCTGTGAGGTTTTAAAGGTTAACAGACCTAGAAAGGTAAATATATTAGTTTACCATAAGAAAATACCACAGACTGGGTGGCGGAAACAACAGAAATGCATTGTCTCACCATTCTGGAGGCTGGAGGATCAAGTTGAAGGATGAGATCATGGCATGAACAGGGCTCGTGTCTCCTGAAACCACTCTCCTAGCCTCACAGGTGGCCACCTCCCCTCTTTGTCCTTATTTTTCTGTCCTCTGCACACACAAATCCCTGGCCCCTTGTGTGTCAAATTCCCTCCTCTTATAAGGACAGCCGAAGATGGAGAAGCTCTATACAGTCAGCAAAAACAAGACCAGGAGCTGACTGTGGCTCAGATCATGAATTCCTTATTGCCAAATTCAGAGTTAACTTGAAGAAAGTAGGGAAAACCACTAGACCAGTAAACCAAATCCACTAAATCAAATCCCTTACGATTATACAGCGGAGATGACAAATAGATTTAAGGGACTACATCTGATAGACAGAGTGCCTGATGAACTATGGAGGGAGGTTCGTGACATTGTACAGGAGACAGGGATCAAGACCATCCCCAAGAAAAAGAAATACAAAAAAGCACAATGGCTGTCTGGGGAGGCCTTACAAATAGCTGTGAAAAGAAGGGAAGCCAAAAGCAGAGGAGAAAAGGAAGGATATACCCATTTGAATGCAGAGTTCCAAAGAATAGCAAGGAGAGATAACAAAGCCTTTCTTAGTAATCAGTGCAAAGAAACAGAGAAGAACAATAGAATGGGAAAGTCTAGAGATCTCTTCAAGAAAATTAGAGATACCAAGGGAACAAAGATGGGCTCGATAAAGGACAGAAATGGTGTGGACCTAACAGAAGCGGAAGATATTAAGAAGAGGTGGCACAAATACACAGAAGAACTATACAAAAAGATCTTCATGACCCAGATAATCATGATAGTGTGATCACTCCCCTAGAGCCAGATGTTTTGGAATGTGAAATCAAGTGGGCCTTAGGAAGCATCACTACAAACAAAGCTAGTGGAAGTGATGGAATTCCAGTTGAGCTATTCCAAATCCTAAAAGACAATGCTGTGAAAGTGCTGCACTCAATATGCCAGCAAATTTGGAAACTCAGCAGTGACCACAGGACTGGAAAAGGTCAGTTTTTGTTCCAATCCCAAAGAAAGGCAATGCCAAAGAATGCTCTAACTACCGCACAATTTCACTCATCTCACACGCTAGTAAAGTAATGCTCAAAATTCTCCAAGCCGGACTTCAACAGTATGTGAACCGTGAACTTCCAGATGTTCAAGCTGGTTTTAGAAGAGGCAGAGGAATCAGAGATCAAATTGCCAATATCCCTTGGATCATCAAAAAGCAAGAGAGTTCCAGAAAAACATCTATTTCTGCTTTATTGACTATGCCAAAGACTTTGATTGTGTGGATCACCACAAACTGTGGAAAATTCTTAAAGAGATGGGAATACCAGACTACCTGACCTGCTTCTTAAGAAACCTATATGCAGGTCAGGAAGCAACAGTTAGAACTGGACATGGAACACCAGACTGGTTCCAAATAGGAAAAGGAGTACGTCAAGGCTGTATATTGTCACCCTACTTATTTAACTTATATGCAGAGTACATCATGAGAAATGCTGGGCTGGAGGAAGCACAGCTTCCTGGAATCAAGATTGCTGGGAGAAATATCAATAACCTCAGATATGCAGATGACACCACCCTTATGGCAGAAAGTGAAGAGGAACTAAAGAGCCTCTTGATGAAAGTGAAAGAGGAGAGTGAAAAAGTTGGCTTAAAGCTCAACATTCAGAAAACTAAGATCATGGCATCCAGTCCCATCACTTCACGGCAATAGATGGGGAAACAATGGAAACAGTGACAGACTTTATTTTGGGGGGCTCCAAAATCACTGCAGATAGTGACTGCAGCCATGAATTCAAAGACGCTTACTCCTTGGAAGAAAAGTTGTGACCGACCTAGACAGCGTATTAAAAAGGAGACACATTACTTTGCCATCAAAGGTCCCTCTAGTCAAGGTTATGGTTTTTCTAGTAGTCATGTATGGATGTGAGAGCTGGACTATAAATAAAGCTTAGTACTGAAGAATCGATCCTTTTGAATTGTGGTGTTGGAGAAGACTCTTGAGAGACCCTTGGACTGCAAGGAGATCCAAACCAGGAAATCAGCCCTGAATATTCATTGGAAGGACTGATGTTAAAGCTGAAAACTCCAATACTTTGGCCACCTGATGCGAAGACTGACTCATTTGAAGAGACCCTGATGCTGGGAAAGATTGAAGGCAGGAGGGGAAAGGGACACAGAGGATAAGATGGTTGGATGGCATCACCGACTCAATGGACGTGAGTTAAGTAAACTCCAGGAGTTGGTGATGGACAGGAGGCCTGGTGCACTGCAGTCCATAGGGTCACAAAGAGTCAGACACGACTGAGTGACTGAACTGAATTGACTGAATTGATAGGACACAAGTCAAACTGGGTTAGGGCCCACCCTACCAGCCTCATTTTAATTTAATCACCTCTTTCTCATCCCTGTCTCCAAATACAGTCACGTTCCTAGGGTCTGAGAATTAGAGCTCCAAAACACAGATTTTTGTTGGGGGCAGGGGATCACCATTCAAACCATAACAGTGAAGTTGTCACCGCAGGCTCTCACAGCAGGTCAGATGTGGAGCTGGATTTCAACCCTAGGACTAGAGTCATCCTCAACCATCGTGCAACACTGCCCTATTGGCACCAGCCTGTGAGAGGAAGGCAATGTACATCTATTTCAATCAGGATAATGGTCTCATGACCTATAACAGCTCTAGGTGGGAGGATAAAAGGTAAGACACTGAAAGAAACATCTTTTCAGACAGGACCAGTAAAATGGAATCATACCAATTATTAAGGCTCTGGGCTTCCATGGTAGCCCAGCTGGTAAAGAATCCTCCTGCAATGCAGGAGATCTGGGTTTGATCCCTGGGTTGGTAAGATCCCCCGGAGAAGGGAAAGGCTACCTACTCCAGTATTCTAGTCTGGGGAACTCCATGGACTGTATAGTCCATGGGGTCGCAAAGAGTTAGACACAACTGAACGACTTTTCACTTCCATATGAATTTAGTAGATTTTTTTTGTTAAGTTTGTGGGACATTAACCAATTACCTAACATTAGAATTTTAGCTTTAGCTGTTGGTGAAAGCAGTGCTGCCGCCAGGCCACACTCCTGCACGACTGGAAACAGATGCTGGAGGTGGATGGGTACTGGAGAGCCCAGATGCTGAGTGGACACGCTTACCACGGACAAGAAATGCAGATGGCAAAGAGAGACGGAACAGCTACAGATGTGGCTGGATGTGGATAAAGGCAAACACATCTGTGTGGGCTCCCCATCGGTCACTGAGGCAGCCGAGGTGCCCCAGGGAGAGTTGGAGTTAAGTGGAAGTGTGTTCCGACATTTCTGGATCAACCTGAGACCCAGGAAATTCAGGCTGCAGCAGCAGCACCAGCCTCATTACCTGCTATTTGCTCTGCACTCAGCTCAGCAAGCCCACTCCTGGTTTTCCAAATGTGCTGTGCATGCCCCAC
>NW_020867102.1:0-40015 GCF_003369695.1 Bos indicus x Bos taurus
GTTGGCAAAGTAATGTCTCTGCTTTTTAATATGCTGTCTAGATTGGTCATAACTTTGCTTCCAAGGAGTACGGACATTATCATATGTTAAATAATAACTGGTGAGAAGTTGTTATATAACACATTGAGACAGTCTGGCACTCTATGATGATCTAGAGGGGAGGCTCAAGAGGGAGGTAATATATGTCTAATTATGGCTGATTTGCATTGTTGCATGGCAGAAACCATCACAACATTGTAAAGCAATGTTCTTCCAATTAAAAAGTAAATTAAAAATATTAAAATTAAAAGTAAATTAAAACATTGTTTTGACAACTGTTATTATATAACATACTGCATGAACAAAAATTCATAATAAAATATTATACCTGTGAGTGAGTGAGTGAGTGAGTGAAGTCGCTCAGTCATGTCTGACTCTTTGCGACCCCATGGACACCAGGCTCCTCTGTCCATGGGATTTTCTAGGCAAGAGTACTGAAGTGGGTTGCCATTTCCTTCTCCAGGGAATTTCCCAACCCAGGGATCGAACCCAGGTCTCCCACATTGTAGAGAGACGCTTTACCATCTGAGCCACCAGGGAAGTAAAGTAAGGTTGTTTATACTGTAAACAACCTTAGAGATTATGTCTAATTCATAAAAGTTAAAAACGGACAATAAATTCCAAGAGGTGGATTTTCTCAAATGTATGCAGTAGGACTCAATATTTTGAAATTCTACTTTAATGTTACTTCTGCTTTCACTTGAAAATGACTATATTCAAAGTATTTTTAGCATTAAAAAAAAGTAAACCTTGCCATTGTAGTCAAATATCTAAATTTGACTGAACAATTATTCACTATATCCTACTTCCAAAGTAGTAATTTTGTTATTGAAAATATTACACTTTACACCTTAATACGAATATAAATATAAACATATATAATGGGCTCCCTTCTTAATTTATTTAGCAAGAATTTGTTTATTTCACGCTATATCTCTGTGTGTATATGTGTTTATGAGTGTGGTGTTTTGGCTTCTAGTGGTATTTACTAATTTTGAGGTCAATCTTACTGCATTAACTAGCACAGTTATTACTGAGATGGCTAAGATTTGAAAGAGTAAACTTAAATCCACAAAACTTTCATTTGCTGATATCAAATAAGTGAAAGAAAGGATTATATTATTGTTCCCTCTCTTAAAAAAAATAAGATATTAGCTTTTTCATTAAGTGTTTCATCAGAATTTTCCCCATGGAAAAAGCTTTGTTTTATATTTTTTTCTTATTTAATAATTATCTTCCAACAATACTTAGAATAGATTATAAGATCAGCAGAATAATGTATCCAGGTTACCTACCATTCATCCTGCACACAGAATATACAAACTGGGGACTGAAAAAGACTGCTGCTGCTGCTAAGCTGCTTCAGTCGTGTCCGACTCTGTGCGACCCCATAGATGGCAGCCCACCAGGCTCCCCCGTCCCTGGGATTCTCCAGGCAAGAACACTGGAGTGGGTTGCCATTTCCTTCTCCAGGCATGAAAGTGAAAAGTGAAAGTGAAGTCGTTCAGTCGTGCCCGACTCTTGGCAACCCCATGGACTGCAGCCTACCAGGCTCCTCCGCCAGGGGATTTTCCAGGCAAGGGGGCTGGAATAGGGTGCCATTGGCCTTCTTCCTGAAAAGACTGAATGTAGCCTAAAACAACATTTTAGCTGATCAAATGCAAGCTAAATGCCTAAGACCTGAGTTTTAAGAAATTGTGCATTTCCTCAATACTCACCTGAAGGATGAAGATTCTGTTCCTCTAAAAAATTCCAAATCAAGCATTAGATCATCTTCATCCAGTTCACAAGAGCCCCAAATTATTCAAAACATCCTGAAGAAAAACCAAAATCAATAGTTAGAAACTAAAACACTGAGAAACTGAGGCAAATACCCACATTTAGATGTCATGAAGCAAAAAAGAACTCAAACTTTGCAAAGAAATGCTTTAACTGAACCCCAGAAATTATTTGCTTATCTTTCAAACATTAACATTATTAGCACAAAAAATTTCAATAATTATAAAATTTTAACTCATTAAAAATTCACAAAGAGGTTTTTCAAATGTATAGAAGTGTGAATTAACCTTTAGATATTTATCATACCAATCTAGTAATAGTCTTCTAACACATTTAATGTATTATTCTCAAACAATTTTTTTAAACAAGCGCCAAACTCTGAAATGTGTATTCTTGAAAGGGGGAATCCAGTTACTGTTTCCCAATCATTTGCTTTGGATTAGGAGGGATTAACAGTAGAAATAAATATCACTAAGTAACAATTAATTTATTGAATTTTATGTCATAAATATCAGAGCTAGATCATGTTATCGTTTTCATTTTTTTTTTCCAAGAGGGAAAATAGTATAGTAAAACTACAAGGATATATTGAGAATCTTGAGGGCAATCAGTGATGGGCAGAGGTAGAAACTCTTGAAGGAGGACTACATTCCTGATCTGTGTATTTGTATACGTTGGTAGAGACCAGGTTAAGAAACAACTTCCCTATCCATTGATTTGAGAGTTGACTCACTGGAAAAGACCCTGATGCTGGGAGGGATTGGGGACAGGAGGAGAAGGGGACAACAGAGGATGAGATGCTTGGATGGCATCACCAACTCGATGGACATGGGTTTGGGTGAACTCCAGGAGTTGGTGATGGACAGGGAGGCCTGGCGTGCTGCGAGTCATGGGGTCACAGAGAGTCGGACATGACTGAGCAACTGAACCTAACTGAACTGAATACTGTAAAAAAACTGAATTAATATTATTGAACTTTAGAAACACATGTTATCTGTGAATAGAGCACAGTAGTTTCAAAGGTGATGAATATAACCAAATATACATGCTTCTTTATATAAATGAAAGTTAAAAGGAACTATTACTATATTGGATTCAATTGTATTACACTGTATCTGTATTAATTACAAGGAATCTAATAGTTTATAAATAAAATCAACTGCTTCTTGAAGTTCTATGATATCATGTGGCAAGGACAGCCCACTGAAAATAAGTTGCTTATTTATATAGCATCAAAGATATTATGAATACCAGTTCAGTTCAGTCGCTCAGTTGTGTACAACACTTTACAACCACATGGACTATAGTACACCAGGCTTCCCTGTCCATCACCAAATCCCAATGCTTACTCAAACTCATGTCTATAAGTTAGCAATGCCACACAACTATCTCATCCTCTGTTGTCCCCTTCTCCTCCCATCTTCAATCTTTCCCAGCATCAGGGTCTTTTCAAATGAGTCAGCTCTTTGCATCAGGTAGCCAAAGTATTGGAGTTTCAGCTTCAGCATCAGTCCTTCCAATGGATATTCAGGACTGATCTCCATTAGGATAGACTGGTTGGATCTCCTTTCAGTCCAAGGGACTCTCAAGAGTCTGCTCCAACACCAGAGTTCAAAAATATCAATTCTTCAGCACTCAGCTTTCTTTATAGTACAACTCTCACATCCATACATGACTACTGGAATAACCATAGCTTTGATGGAATGGATCTTTGTTGGCAAAGTAATGGCTCTGCTATTTAATATGCTGTCTAGGTTGGTCATACCTTTTCTTCCAAGGAGAAAACGTCTTTTAATTTCATGGCTGCTCTCACCATCTGCAGTGATTTTGGAGCCCCAAAAATAAAGTCTGTCACTGTTTCCAGTGTTTCCCATCTATTTGCCATGAAGTGATGGGACCGGATGCCATGATCTCCGTTTTCTGAATGTCGAGCTTTAAGCCAACTGTTTCACTCTCCTCTTTCACTTTCATCAAGAGGCTTTTTAGTTCCTCTTCACTTTCTGCCATAAGGGTGGTGTCATCTGCATATCTGAGGTTACTGATATTTCTCCCAGCAATCTTGATTCCAGCTTGTGCTTCTTAATCCAACCCAGCATTTCTCACAATGTACTCTGCATATAAGTTAAACAAGCAGAGTGACAATATACAGCCTTGATGTACTCCTTTCCCAATTTGGAACCAGTTTTTGTTCCATGTCCAGTTCTAACTGCTGTTTCTTGACCTGCATACAGATTTCCCAGGAGGCAGGGCAGGTGGTCTGATATTCCCTTCTCTTGAAGAATTTCCACAGTTTGTGGTAATCCACACACTCAAAGGCTTGGCATAGTCAAAAAAGCAGAAGTAGATGTTTTCTCTGGAACTCTCTTGCTTTCGTGATGATCCAACGGATGTTAGCAATTTTCCTCTGCCTTTTCTAAATGCAGCTCGAACATCTGGACATTCTTAGTTCAGGTATGTTGAAGCCTGGCTTGGAGAATTTTGAGCATTGCTTTGCTAGCGTGTGAGATGAATGCAATTGTGAGGTGGTTTGAAAATTATCTGGCATTGCCCTTCTTTGGAATTGGAATGAAAACAAGACCAGGAACTGACTGTGGCTCAGATTACGAACTCCTCATTGGCAAATTCAGACTTAAATTGAAGAAAGTAGGGAAAACCTCTAGACCATTCAGGTATGACCTAAATCAAATCCCTTACGATTATACAGTGGAAGTGACAAACAGATTCAAGGGATTAGAGCTGATAGACAGAGTGCCTGAAGAACTATGGAGGGAAGTTTGTGACATTATACAGGAAGCAGTGATCAAGACCACCCCCAAGAAAAAGAAATGCAAAAAGGCAAAATGGTTGTCTGAGGAGGCCTTACAAATAGCTGAGACAGGAAGAGAAGCTACAGGCAAAGGAGAGAAGGAAAGATATATCCATTTGAATGCAGAGTTCCAGAGAATAGCAAGGAGAGATAAGAAAGCCTTCCTCAGTGATCAATGCAAAGAAATAGAGGAAAACAATAGAATGGGAGAGACTAGTGATCTCTTCAAGAAAATTACAAATATAGGCAACACAAGATAAGCTGCCATTCTCAAAAATGCAAAACAGAATAATGAAACAACAAAAGAAATATAATTGAAGTTGATTGTGGAAATTAAGAGTTTAAGCAGATATTACAAGGATACTATTTCCAAGTTTTATTGCACAGTATTCAAATATGAGAATTTTAATCAAGGAGTCAAGAATACATTGTTTAAAAAATTGTTTAATGATGAAGGTGTAGTAATTGATACAGCTTCAAATTAGCCTTAATAATTTTATACTTATATTTTGAATTTCATTGACCAATATTATGGTCTTAACTGTTTTCATCCAAAATTCATAAAATGAATCTTTTATAACTTCATTTTCAAGCTGAGGATAGATTATCAACTGTCAAATTCAAAATAGGGTTGAACCCTAGTACCTTGGAAAGTGATTATTTTTGAAGATAGCACCATTAAAGAAGAAGCTACATTTAAATCAACTCACAAGTATTGGCCCTAATACAATATGACTGGTGTTCCTATAGAAAATATAGGACAGACAAGAAAGACAGAGGGACAGCCATCGGAGGACACAGGAAGAAGGCAGCCGTCTGCAAGCCAAGGAAAGAGACTTCAGGAGAATCCAAACCTGCCTACACTTTGATCTTGGATGCCCAGCCACCAGAACTATAAGAAAATACACGTCTGCCGTTTAAGCCACCCAGTTGTGGTATTTTGTTATCACAGCCCCAGCACACTTACACAACCAACAACATTTAGAAAACAATGGAGATTAGAACAAAGGAAATAAATGCATGGCTGGCATATAATTCTGTGTTATGCTATGTAAGGACATCTTTCTCAATGTAAGCTTATATGTTTTGCATAGCATTTCTCTCTTAAACTGGAAATTACTTCATTTGATGTACCTAGCTAAAGAAAAAGATACCAGGTTCTTTAATAAGCCAAACTTCCTGTCCTTGGTGGATGATCCAAGATGGCATTTTATCCAAACTTGCTGATGATATAGCCCTTCAGAAAAATGAGAAGCGGTTCTGTTTGGTGTTAGATATTACAAGGTGTGCATCACAGGGACCTTGGACTTCCCTGCATGGTTAAGATAGATTAAGTTTACTGGAAAAATGTCAAGTGTTATATTAGTAGGTCTTCTGTTTCTTGGTTCTAGCAATTCCCGAGGTCCAAAAGCATACATGATCTTTTCAAGGTTGAAACTGTTCAACCCTATTTTGGATCTGATGGTTGATAATCTATCCTCAGCTTGAAAATAAAGTTGTAAAAGATTTTATTTATGTAACAAGGAACTATTTAAAACCTCTACCACTGTTATATCAACATTTAAGAAAGAAACACCAACCAAGTGAACAAATTAAATTTGGAAAATTCGCTACATTGTTTTGATTTATTCTCATTTAGGAGGTGAGCCTTGACATTTGAACTAGCAGGCTGGTCCATCACTGGTCTAGAGGAAGTGTTCTTTAATCTGCTTATTCCAAATTGCCTTGCTTTGATATCTTGCTTACAGAGCAACTTTCTTATTAATGTAGTGGAGTCTTTGAAGTTGGTGAAACACCATAAGAAAAGGAGAGCAGATGTAACAACATGATGTTACAGAAGGAAAATCAATGTGAATTTACAGCCCTAAAAGAGGTCTTTTCATATGTCTCCTTAAAAGAGACCAACAGTAGCAACGGTACTTTTGCCAACACTTAAGGACACTCTAGATACTTGCTACCCAATATCCACCAACAAAAAGAACCAGTGCTCTTTAATTACTAGGGAAATAAAGAGAAAATACACAATAGTTTTGGATCATTTTTTTTGTTGCCAGAAACAAGATTTGTCTAAAACAAACAAACAACAACAACAAAAAAAACCAGGGGCAGTTTTAAAAGGTTAATGAAAGTGAAAGTCACTCAGTCCTGTCTGATTCTTTGAGACCCCATGGACTATACAGTCCATGGAATTCTCCACGCCAGAATACTGGAGTAGGTAGCCTTTCCCTTCTCCAGGGGATCTTCCCAACCCAGGGATCAACCCCAGATCTCCCACCTTGCAGGTGGATTCTTTACCAGCTGAGCCACAAGGGAAGCCCAAAGAAATGCATATTCCTAGAATGAACACATTTGTAACCAGTTTTAGGGTAATTGTATCAATTTGCTCTGGAATCATGGTAATATCTGCAGGAGGAATGGCAACCTGCTCCAGTATTCTTGCCTAGAAAATTCCATGGACCAAGGAGCTTGGCAGGCTACAGTACATGGGGTTGCAAAGAGTGGGATGAGACTGAGCCCAGCACAGCATAGCATGGTAATATGTACAGTTAAGTGGCTAAAGCATTTAAGATAAATTGATATATTAGGCTTGGTATGTGAAAATAAAACACTGAGAAGAATTTGATGATATAAAAACTAAACCAATGTTTAAAGGCCATGGGGAATTTACTACATATTCTTATTTATTTTTTATGTAAGATGTATGTGGTTGCTATGAGAAGAGTGATTGTTTAATTGTAAGGAAATGCTAATTTTTTACTAAATTCATAATATTAATAAATTAGATATTAAATCAAGCACAATTATTACTAAGTATTCCCTAAGCAGACATTTAAAAATCTGTCAACAATACTAATTACTCATGAAATCTCCCAAATGACTTTAAGCCATTAAGAGCAAACTAAATAGATATTAATGAAGTAATTCAAAAATCAATTTTCTAAACTCTAGGGATTTAACAATGAACTAAAGAGGTATGTTTTCTTTCCTCACTGAACTTAGAGATAACGAGATTCTAATAAAGAAATATCAATCTTTTCTATAAATAAAGTATGTACCATCACTTATAAATCAATCTCTTATGTTTCATTACTGTGAATTAATTTTCCAGAGCCTGCTTGTTATTGAATAAAAATAAAACTGCATGTCTAAAGCTAGTGCTGAAAAGACAAGCTCCGATCAGCCTATTAATATGTAACTATTCCATAAGGCCCATTTTATGACCTTTTGGCCTTGTCTCTTCATTGCAATAAAGATAATTATGATCCTGTGAAAAATAAAGAAAGCTGGGACATGTTACTACACAAGGAAGTGTTGCTTGTAAAAGAAATCATTCTGTCAAAGAAAATTACTAAGATACTCTCGTGGTTTTATAAACATGCTACTAATTGCATTTCTATACTGTTATATTTTAGATAAACAACTTTCCAAGAAGCCTTAAAATATCTAAAAGGCAAGATATGAGATTCTCTACTCTTAAATACTTGTTTATGTAATATTTAATGACACAGCAGACTGCTCTGATCATCATTTAGTCTAAATGTGAAGAGAATTTTCCAAACTAATGAGGAATAATCAATCTAGTTTACATTCTTGGATTCATTCTCCATTATGATCAGGTGATACTAGGTTATAAGTTTCATTCTCTACTAACCTAAATACAGAAGCTTCCATAAATTGACTAACAAGAGAATATTTTATTATTGAAAATGTATGATGTAGCTATTATAGATCTTCAGTGAAATGCACCTGTCCAAAATATATTCTGCAACTGGCTTTACAATTAATTACATTGGCTGTTTTACTTGGGGAAAAAAAGATAAAGTCAAATAACTTATACGCTTTCAAATAATTTGTAATATCCCAGAAAGATAATTACATGAACAGTGAAAAATGAGAGACATAAGAGGGTCAAGATACACATATAATCCAAAGCAGATGTCAGAACAGGCTGAGTATATAAAATTTCATGAGGAGGGCATAGCAACCTACTCCTGTATTCTTGCCTGGGAAATCCTATGGACAGAGGAGCCTGGTGGGCTACAGTCCATAGGGTCGCAAAGATTCTAACACAACTGAAGTGACTTAGCACACATACATGCATACAATTTCATAAAAGCTGAGTTTTGCATATCCATACATGCAGTGGAAAAGAAAATAATATGCCAATACATATGTACATATATATATATAATTATATAATTTCACTGTTATACTTTCACTGTTCACTGTTAACAGTGAAGTAACTGTTTCACTAATTACTACTCCAGGGAGTTATTTGGTTTTTATTTCCTGATTCGGTAAATGAAGCATTTGCTCTTGTTCTTTAGTTGCTAAGTAGTGTCCAGCTCTTTCGCAACCCCATGGACCATCACCCGTAGGGCTCCTCTGTCCATAGAACTTCCCAGGCAAGAATATTCACTCACTATAACAGAGTTACCTTTACCTCTCAACGTGGTAGGCACAGAGTATTTTCAAAGACAGCTTGCTCTATGCTAGGTCCTGTATAATCTTATGGATCTTTATATATCAAAATATAGTTTTAATAAATACTTTCAAAAATTTGTCTTAATTCTATCAGCCCTTATTGGTGAGACTTCCCCACTATAAGTTCAAAAAAATACATTTTGTAAATATGAATGACAAATGTATATAATTCACTAAAATGATATATTGGCATTATAAATACAAGCAAAGGATAATATTTTGTTTTGATTACTGTGTTTTTTATTTCTGTATAAAAAGTTAGCAAACTGAGATTCTTAAAGCTATGAGTGGCTAACTCTTAGAGACCAGACTTGCTAACTCTATTCTTTATATTAATAAAAGGTAAATGATTTTGTATTATTCAGGCAATACAGTACTAAAATACTAAAGTATCACATTATAACATTTCACTTTTTAGGAAAAGTTAACATTTATATGAAATTAATATCTCCATAGATTTCATATCTATTTTAAACCAATATCTGAATTTGTACAAAATTTTAAAGTAAAGATTGAAGGTTTCCATCATCAAAAGAGGAGAAGGGCAAAGAAGGGAAGGGGCAGACAGAGGATAAGATAGTTGGACGACATTACTCACTCAATGGACATGAGTTTGAGCAAACTCAGGAAGACAGTGAATGACAGGGAAGCCTGGTGTGCTGCAGTTCATGGGGTTGCAAAGAGTCAGACACCACGACTGAACAACAACAACGCAAGGGAATAAATTAAAAGTAACCTTTATTATTAAGTAATAAAAATAGAAATACAAATAGAAAACTAGTGAGTATAAAAATATGATTAGCAAATGCAGTTTTTTCTTGTCATCATTTATGGCATGGAGGAAAATAAATAATGTCTTTTGGGATTCTATTTTCATAACAAAAGAAAACAAATGTTACAGATGCCATCTCCTTGATTTCACATTTCACTACGTGAGTTTGCATCACTTCAATAAAGCAACAGAAATAAATAATTATCAAATATTTGTAACTCTAATGAAAGCAAGACCCACTCAATAAAATGCCAGAATTAAATTGTGTGTAATTGGCTTGAGATGAACATGGTAACATGGAAAAGAATGCTATCACAATTAAAATTCTTAGAAATCTAGTATTTTTTAAATATATGTTAGAGATCATTATTTATAGCCTTCATTCTTTGTGCACTAGGAAAACAGTTAAGAAGTGTATTTCATTATTTTGTAATTGGTGTTAAGGTCAACTTTTTGCCAAGAACTAATCCAGTTCTTTAACTTTCACTTACAATTCTTTCTAAATACTACTCTGAGATTACTTTCATTAAAGTAATCAATCATTTATATATATTCCTTCATCATCTAATACAGGAAAAGATGATAAAGGTATGTATCTACAGAACAAATACTATTAATGATTTCATTTTAATTCAAAACTCAATGATCTGGGGCTTTCCTGGTGGTTCAGTGGTTTAGACTCCACTCCCAGTGCAGAGGGCCAGGGTTTTATCCCTAGTTGGGGAACTAGATCCCACATGTTGCAATTAAGAGTTCACATGCTAAACCCTCACTTCTACTTGTGTGCAGCCTCATGAAAGAATTCACAATGGACAGAAATCATATGAAATGTCAACAATGTTTGAAGTAAGTTTTATTTCCCTCTAAGAATAAGCACCTTTCTTCTGTCAGGAAGCCTGTGGTCATTTTTTTGTTACTGGTAGCTCAATATAATCCCCCAATATGTTTTTTATTATGTTTTATGATTAAAACTGTGTGATTATTTTGCAAAACAGTAAAAAAAAAAAGAAGTTTGCATGCTGCAACTAAGACCCAGCACAGCCAAATAAACAAATAAGCATTTAAAACAAAGCAAAATTCAACAATATGAGTTCTATCTACCTATCCAAAATTGCTTCCTGAAAAATTATTAATAAAACTAAACATATTTATTATTTTCTGAAAATGCCATTTACATTGAGTCTATTTTCTTTCCCCAAATACCTAAAGAGCAAATACAAAGTAACATATTCATACTTTATTACATCACAGACTTTTTTTTTTTTTACATTACTTATAAAAGGGTCTAAAACATGCCTTTTGCTAATGATGGGAAAGATTAAAAATCTTTCTCTTAAAAATTCCCTTTATGTGCAATATATCCTGGTTTTTATGGAATATTTATTGTTGTTCTTCAGTCTCTCAGTCATGTCCTCTCTTTGCTACCCCATGGACTGCAGCATGCCAAGCTTCATGGAACATAAGACCATCAATTATACACACACCTAAGCAGAGTACATTTGCCCAAAGAATGATATCAACTATTCACTGTACTTTCTGCTGGAGAAAAACATCTGTGACTCAGTGCCACATCTGAACAGAGAGTTCTTGTGTTCTCAGAATCTCTAGTGTTGTATCATTATAATATATGAAAATAATATTTACCTAAAAATATCTTATGATGCTATCGATATAGTAATATCTCAATTAACTGGAGATGAGATGTCTTACTGCCAAGCTATTTTGATGACAAACAATAATGTCCTTTTTGAACATTCATTTTTTTTAACTATCTGATATTTTGGGGAAAAAATGTATTATCCAGAAAAAGAATTCATGTGTAATACTGAGGAAATTTTTAAGAATGCTTAATTGCTAGCCCTACACAAGGTTTAGTTTTCTAAGAATTTCTTAGGTGTATGTAAAGATGTGGTAAAGAATCCACCTCCATGCAGAAAATGCAAGAGACACTGGCTTGATCCATGGGTCGTAAAGATTCCCTGTAGTAGGATACGGCAACCTGTTTCAGTATTCTTATCTGTAGAATTCCATGGATAGAGGAGCCTGGAGGGGTAAGTCCATGGGGTCACAAAGAGTTGGACAACAATTATTTTCATATACAAATGATCCTTCACTATGCTGTTTGATAATGTTAAAAAAAGTCTAACCTTTCAAATTTTCCTTGATATTTTCTTTCTTCTATACAGTTGCAAGTTGAACCAAATTTCTTTTTTTATTCTTCCATCAAAGTTCAAATAACATTCCATTTCTTTATGAAGATTTCCTCATCTTCATGTGGTTAACATTAATTTACTAACTTTAATTACTAACATTAATTTCTTCCCATGTGGTTTGTAATAGTTCTTCTATTTGCATCCTTAGAGTAAATATGGTGCAATTATTCTCCCTCTGCATTTCCTACAGTACTTAACACAGTCTTGAGAATATCAATAATTTAACAAAATCAATAATTATGTACTGATAACCATCAATATGTCAGGCTTCCCCAGTGGTTCAGCAGTAAAGAATCTGCCTGTAATGCAGGAACCACAGGAGACCGGGGTTTGATGCCTGGTTCAGGAAGATCCCCTGGAGGAAGTCATGGCAACCCATTCCAGTATTCTTGCCTAGAGAATCCTATGGACAGAGGAGCCTAGTGGGCTACAGTACATAGGGTCACAAAAAGTGGGACATGACTGAAGCAACTTAGCACCCATGCCCGCACATCAATATGTCAGGTACAGGGCAAGTAACAAACTGTCTCAAATTTTAAACTTGTTAAATAGAACCATATAGCACACAAATTAGAGCATTTTCTGACTTAATGAGAAACCCATGGTTATTTTAATACTTTTATATTTCATTTGTTCAAAGTATCACATTGGAACTATGTTGGGAAGCAATCTAATTCGACTTACAAAATTATTTCATACTAATGTACTTTGCATTAAGGTACAAAGAAACACAAGTGAATAAGCAGAAATGGTACACCACAAGCAATTGCAGAGTACCTCTTTTTTTCCTTTTCTTTTTCTTTTTCTATTCAAAAAATTAAATTTATATTCTCTTAAATAATAATGAAAAGAATTATATTTTAAAAACTAAAATAAAAATGGTGTTAAATGCTATGAGAGAAAGAAGGACAAATATTTCATCAATATAAATATATGAACATAATCAGGTTCGAAGTGCTTTATCATCAAATTTCTTTAGTGCTTAAATATCTACAGTGATCTACAAAAATATATAGGCCCATTTCTTGGTCTTTGAAAAATTAGTTTAAAAAACACAATATTGACTTGTAGTCTACAATAAAACATAAAGTCACAAAATAAATATATTCATAAATATCAAATATATGTCAATATTAATTTTATCTAAATTACATAAACAAGAAAATATCACTAAGCTACAAATCAGAAAAAATATTTGCAGGTAGATGAGAGTCAAGACAGAATAGAATAGGTTCACTTCTTTGTTTTGGCGTTATTTGCCAACCTATTTTTTTACATATATAAAGATTATCAAACGAATTTATCCCTCTGGTTAGATCAATACACAATTTAGAAAAAAATATTTTTATTTTATCTAAATTATTTGCAAAATTAAATACAAAATTGGAATATTTTATCTTGCCCAGCCATTCACACATCAGTTTTTACTACATAGAGCTGAACTATAAAGAAATTCTAAGTAAATGAAGTACTTTACATCAACAGAAATCTAGTGCAGTATTCAAAATCCACTGATAAAATCAATCAATTCAACTTAATTAATGTATAAGTTAATGTAATTTATATTATAATGATTTGAGGTACATAAATAGTGATAACATTAAAGAAAAAGGTTTAGAGAAACTAAACAAATTAAATTTTAATGAAATTATAGTTGCTTTACAATACAATATTACTATAAGCCTTTTTTTCCTGTGGAAACTCATTTTCCTTTCATTATTATGATTAGAAATTAAGATTTATTTTTATTACCATTACCCCAAAATGCATTCACTAAGTGCATTTTCCCATTTTTTACCTTCATAGCAATAATTTATTACATTTGTAGAATAAAACAATCATTATTAATTCCATGTACACCATGATATATTCTGGGATAAAGATATCAAAAAACAAAAAACATCCTGTTGATGAAATTGCATCTTAATTTGTTTTCATTTTGTAAAAATCACACCAATATATAATGCAAATAAACATGAAATCGGCCTTTGTATTTTTACGAAGCTATTGTTTCCATCATCTTCCTATAAAATATACCATCAATTCTAAAAGATTCAAACTCTTTGAATTTGTTTCATAAATTTGAGAAAAATCTTGGAGCATAAAGAAAGCAAAAGTCTTCTATATCTTAGAATGAATAACTCCAAGTTATTCAGGATGTTAACATGAAGTCCTAACTGGCAATTGCTTTCTGCCCTAATTATCATTTTCTCACTTCAGCTTCATCATATGTTTGCCCTAAGAAATATTTCTTATTGCTAACTGCTTTCTGAAACATTCAGAATGCTTACCAGATCTACCAATACTTTTATTATCATTCTGAGAATATCTATCATTCATATAACCATGCCAAATATATGTCAGTTTCTGCAGAAATTTAAATTTTCATTTCTATAAAGGTTTTCATCACACCATCTTAAATCTATCACACCAGTCCTCCTCATTGTATCAAGCAAATGGCTCCTCTTTGATACACTACATTCTCCCCTTTCCCTATATTCAAATTTTTCTATCTTTTATACTACCATTAATTATGTGGGAAAGCATTTCAATTGCTGATACCCAAGAAACTTGACAAGTTCCTTGGAGTGTGCTTCATAAGATTCTCTGACTTAAAGGAAAGATTCCTTTTGTTTCATACCCCTCGATCTTCATATTTCTCATAAAAATTTTCTCATTAACCTTCATATAACAGACCCCCTTGGAGTTATGTTATAGCCATGTACTAGATTTTGACCTTAAAACCATCCTGTACAAACCTCCAAAACTATCTCCCTCTGTCTAGGTAACCCAGAAATCCATACATTAAGATGACAAGAACACAAAATGAAGAGAATCTTTGAATCATAACATGAAGGAAAGCTGCCCTGGAGAGTTGCCAGACCCTGTCTGTAAGAAATACATTTGTGTTGTATTTAAGCCATTAAGATTTTCCATGGTTTATTTCTTAGTACCTCATAGCCCAGCCTATACAAATTAATAAACTCTCATTCTTTTACTCATTTCATATGCTCCTTATCTTACAATTTTAAGTTCTGTAATTTTCTAATAATTGTTCCTCTATAATAGACTTTAAACAGTCTTGCTTTCCTATATTTTACCAGGTCTCTATTACTTTCTATTATTGCAATATTGAGTATCATACTGGCAAAACACTTTGTGTACTGCTTCCTTAAGTGTTATATACTGTGTTTTCCTGGTAGCTCAGTCAGGAAAGAATCTGCCTAAAATACAAAAGACAGCCTACAGTGTAGGAGACCGGGGTACAATCCCTGGGTCGGAAAATCCCTGAGAAAGAAAAGGCAAGCCACTCCTGTATTCTTGCCTGGGAAATCTCATGAACAGAGGAGCCTGGTAGGCTATAGTTCATGGAACAGCAGTTAAAATTGTGCTTCCTGGGTATACTGTGTTATAAATTATTAAAGCAACTTTTTCTTTCTGTGTGTATGTGTGTGTGTGTTCAGCTGCTTAGTCGTGTTCAACTCTTTGCAGCTCTATAGAGTATAGACCACAAGTCTCCTCCATCCATGGAATTTTCCAGGAAAGAATACGAGAGTAGGTTGCCATTTCCGACTCCAGAGGATCTTTGCAAACCACGGGTCAAAACCAGTCTCTTGCATCTCCTGCAATGGCAGGAGGATTTGTTACCACCAGCAGTACCTGTTGGAGAAGGCAATGGCACCCCACTCCAGTACTCTTGCCTGGAAAATCCCACGGATGGAGGAGCCTGGTGGGCTGCAGTCCATGGGGTCACTAAGAATTGGACACGACTGAGCAACTTCACTTTCCCTTTTCACTTTCTTGCATTGGAGAAGAAAATGGCAACCCACTCCGGTGTTCTTGCCTGGAGAATCCCAGGGATGGGGGGAGCCGGGTGGGCTGCTGTCTATGGGCTCACAGAGTTGGACACGACTGAAGTGACTTAGAAGTAGCAAATCTACTATTGCAGTCAAGAATCACTTAGAAGAAATGTAATAGCCATCATAATAATAAACAAACAAAAAAAAAAAAGATTCCATAATGCAGTATTTGGATGCATTCTTAAAAATAACAGAATGATCTCTGTTCATCAGCAAACCATTCTATATCACAATAAACAAAGACTATGCCCCAACCACTAATGCTAAAAAAGGTGAAGTTTAACGGTTCTACGACTGAACAAGACCTTTTAGAAATAAGGCCAAAAAAGATGTCCTTTCATCACAGGGGACTGGAACGCAAAAGTAGGAAGTCAAGAGATACCTAGAGTAATGGGCAAGTTTGGCCGTTGAGCACAAATGAAGCAGGGCAAAGGCTAACAGAGTTTTCCCAAGAGAACACACTGGTTGTAGAAAACACCCTCTTTCAACACCACAACAGATGACTTGTACATGTGGTCAATACTGACCATGGTATTGACCAGATGGACAATACCGAAATCAGACTGATTATATTCGTTGCAGCCAAAGATGGAGAAGCTCTATACAATCAGCATAAACAAGACCAGGAGCTGACTGTGGCTCAGATCATGAACTCCTTATTGTAAAATTCAGGTTTAAATTGAAGAAAGTTGGGAAAAACACTAGACCTCTCAGGTATGACCTAAATCAAATCCCTTACAATGATACAGTGGAAGTAACAAATAGATTCAAGTGATTAGATCTGATAGAGTGCCTAAAGAACTAAAAGAACTACAGATGAAGGTTTGTAACACTGTACAAGGAAACCTTACAAACAGTTGAGAAAAGAAGTGAAAGGCAAAGAAGAAAAAGAAAGATACATCTACCTGAATGCAGAGTCCCAACAAATAGTAAGGAGAGATGAAATAGTCTTCCTAAGTGATCAAAGCAAAGAAATAGAGGAAAACACAGAATGGCAAAGACCAGAGGTCTCTTCAAGAAAATTAGAGATACCAAGGGAATATTTCATGCAAAGATGGGCACAATAAAGGACAGAAATGGTACGGACATAATAGAAGGAGAAGATATGGCAAGAATGCACAGAAGAATGCTACAAAAAAAAAAATCTTAATGACCCAGATAACCTTGATGGTGTGATCAGTCACCTAGAGCCAGACATCCTGGGGTGCAAAGTCAAGTGGGCCTGAGGAAGCATCACTATGATCAAAGCTAGTGGATGTGATGGAATTCCAATTGAGCTATTTCAAATCCAAAAAGATGATGCTGTTAAAGTCCTGCACTCAATATGCTGTACTCATTTGGAAAACTCAGCAGCGGCCACAGGACTGGAAAAGGTCAGTTTTCATTCCATCCTAAAGAAAGGCAATGCCAAAAAATGCTCAAACTACCTCACAATTGCACTTATCTCACACTCTAGCAAAGTAATGCTCAAAATTCTCCAATCCAGGCTTCAATAGTACGTGAACCAAGAAATTCTAGATATTCAAGCTGGATGTAGAAAAAGCAGAGGAACTAGAGATCAAATTGCCAACATCTGCTGGATCATAGAAAAAGCAAGAGAGTTCCAAAAAACATCTAATTCTGCTTCATTGACTACGATAAAGTCTTTGAGTATGTGGATCACAGCAAAGTGTGGAAAATCTTAAAGAGATGGAAATACCAGACTACCTTACCTGCTTCCTGAGAAATCTGTACTCAGGTCAAAAAGCAACCAATAGAACCAGAAATGGAACAACAGACTGGTTCCAAATTGGGAAAGGAGTACGTCAAGGCTGTATATTGTCACCCTGTTTATTTAACTTACATGCAGAGTACATCATGTGAAATGCCAGGTTGGATGAAGCACAAGCTGGAATCCAGATTGCTGAGAGAAATATCAATAACTTCAGATATGCAGATGACACCACCCTTATGGCAGAAAGGAAAGAGAAACTTAAGAGCCTCTTGATGAAAGTGAAAGAGGAGAGTGAAGAATTTGGCTTAAAACTCAACATTCAAAAAATGAAGATCACGGCATTCAGTCCCATCACTTCATGGCAAATAGATGGGGAAACAATGGAAACAATGAGAGATTTTATTTTGGGGGGGCTCCAAAATCACTGCAGATAGTGACTGCAACCATGAAATTAAATGACACTTGCTCCTTGGAAGAAAAGCTATGACAAACCCAGACAGCGTTTTAAAAAGCAGAGACATTACTTTGCTGACAGAGGTCCATAAAGTCAAAGCTATGGTTTTTCCAGTAGTCATGTATGGATGTGAGAGTTGGACCATAAAGACAGCTGAGCACCAACGAATTGATGCTTTTGAACTGTGATGTTGGGAGAAGACTCTTGAGAGTCCCTTGGACTGCAAGAAGATCAAACCAGTCAATCCTAAAGAAAATCCCTGAATATTCATTGGAAGGACTGATGCTGAAGCTGAAACTCCAATACTTTGGCTACCTGATGCAAAGAACTGACTCACTGGAACAAACCCTGATGCTGGGAAATATTGAAGGCAGGAGGACGACAAGAGGATGGAATGCTTGGAATGGCATCACCTACTCAATGGACATGAGTTTGAGCAAGCTCTGGGAGTTGGTGATGAATAGGGAAGCCTGGTGTGCTACAGTCCATGGTGTCGCAAAGAGCCGGAAATGACTGAGCGACTAAACTGACTGAGAGCCACCTTGAAGCCCCTTTCTTTTACTTAGCCTATTTTAAAAGATGCTCATAATCACTGAGACATATGGCAAGAACAAAGTTACTATATGTTAAATTTATAGAATCTATTGCTTTTCTTATAAACTTATATTCCTTAAAGGAATATAAATTCATTAGCACAAGAATCGTCTCTCTTGAAATACCACCAAATATGTCCTGTAAATCATGATATACTATTTTCGTAATAGCAACTTAGACAATTATGCCTGATAGCAGATCCTAATTTTCCACACTAAAATATTTCTTAGTTTATCTGCATTTCTAAGCTACAAGATCAAGATACATTATCTTAGGCATATTTGGGATATCAAAGAGTTGAGAATTAAATGAACTTATGGCCTTCCTGAGAATACAAATATTAATTCCACATTGCAATTAGAAATATTTTAATCCACTCTATCATCTGCCAAGTGTATGTAGAACACAGTGAGAAAGAACTTTTTTTTTTTGTAAAATTGTAATTTTGACTGTGCAACATAGCTTTGGATCACTTCCTCTGAGGAACTTATGCTCTTTCTCTGTCAAATGGAAACAATCAGTCCTGCTCTTATTTGTTGCTAGGATTAAAGTTCTAAAGAAAACTGTACAATGTTTTGCAAATATCACTCATTATTATTTCAAGTTACCAATCAAGTATACATTTTACTTCTGTTAAAGCCAGCAGACGTAGATTTTCTAGAAATCTGAAACTATGAAATTACAAGCAATGTCATAAATACCTGAACATTTTTACAAAATGAACAAGAGTTATTTAATTAATGGATGAATGAATGAATGCAAAGTATAATATATTGATAGTAAAGAAATAATAGTTAAATGTTAAGGGAAATTAGAGATGAATGAAAAAAATGTGCCAGAATAAAAGATAGTGATATTCTTTCTATTATTTATCCTATTTTTATGAAAAATTAGAATTAAAAAACTTCATAAATAGTTTCTATGCAAATTTCCCATCCACAGTTAATATCCATAATTGTCTATTTCCAGTTACATGTTGTTAATTCCTATAAAAATGTTATCTCAGTTACTGTTGCTCTATTAGGAAATGTTACATTGAGTTACATTAGATTTCCTACACTTTTAAAGACAGTATTCACATGTTGGTTAATATAAGTTTCATTATTAAAACTTCAGCAATTTTTACTTCTTATACATTTTTTAGTTATTTGGTTTAATTCCATCTCTCAGATGTTATTTTTTCAACAAATGAACAGCTTCTGTGTGGTACTGATAATTTCCTGGAGATCATAGTTCTTTTATATCCATATAGTGATGATATAATCCATTTTCCATTAAAATGATTTAGGATTCAGCTACTCAGGTTACAATTTATCTAGCATTCTTACCTATTTATACCAGTGCTGTACAGTGTTGACTAATAGCTTGGCCATGTGTTCAGATTTTGGATAGCAAAGCATCTTACGGAGCTAAATTTCAGAAAAAATGAGATTTTACAACCTAGTAATAAATGTTGCTGGGATATAGTTCTGTCTCTGAAAATTAGCTTCCACAACATTAATATTATTTTATAACCACAAACATAATGTGCCTATGAAGAAGTGTGTGAAGCATCTAAGATTTTATCCTATAGGTAAGCTAATCTTCAGCCCACCACAGTTTCATATTTGCTAGAAGAAGACACAGACTCTTGGGTTAGACACAAAAAAACTTTATTCACATCAATAGCAATAGCTGGAGTGTCAATATTTGTGAGTATGTGTGATAATTTCCTAAGTGCCAATTCCCACAAGTTAACACAAAGAGAGCAAGGTGATGATATATGCACATGCATAGGGTTGTATTTCAGGAGACAAACCTCATTTGGGATGTGCAAGTAAAATGCAAATCTTTGATAATGGGGAGTAAACATATCTGCCATTTGTTAAGGAATAAGACACTATCTCCCACTTCTGTTCACTATTGAAAGTAAATTGAAAGTGAAAGCCTCTCAGTTGCGTCCGACTCTTTGCAACCCCAGGTACTATACAGTCCATGGAATTATCCAGGCCAGAATACTGGAGTTGGTAGCCATTCCCTTCTCCAGTAGATCTTCCCAACCCAGGGATAGAACTCAGGTCTCTCGCACTGCAGGCAGTTTCTTTACCAGCTGAACCACAAGTGAAGCCCCTGTCCACTATTAAGTATGAGTAAAAAACTATTTTGGCACAAAGGCAGTGCCTCTCCTTGCAAGCAGTACAGAAGTATGAGAAATCTATGTGAATACTGTGTCTTAACAACATCGACTATTGTCTATAGGGTCTTAACTTTTGGAAAATGTTTCCATCACTACAACATCCTGTTGACTGCTTTGATTAATCTGTCTGACAGGCTGGGACTAAAACCACCAATTTATTCCACAGAGCATTTAATTAAGGCTACTAACAATAAGACTGAGCAATATGAGGCTAACTTGCAGAACTGAACTCAGTCATGTCCCCTAAGGCCCCAGATCCAGGCAGCTGAAAAAATCCTACAACTGATTAGGAACTGCCTTAAAAGCCAGGTGACTCTCTGTATCGACATTTCCATTTGACCCAAGACATTAACCCAGTTTCAGCAGGAAGTATTAAAGATAGCTCAGACTCTGCCTGCTTTGGCAGGCAAGGAGAAAGTCTAGGGCAAATCTGTCACCTGTAACTACCCCGGGTCAGTGAGTTGAGGCTGAGCTGAAAGCTTTCAAAAGCCAAAGTTATGTCATTGATCACTGCAGCTGAATGCAGGAACAAGATCAGCACCCCTTTTTCCAATTGGTGATCTCCATTTTAGGGATTACTGCACACAAAGTGAACATTAATAACGAGACACCTATTCCTCCATAAGTCATCCCCAAAACCAAAAGCCATGACTTTGGCTCTTGAGGGCTTTCAGCTCAAACTCATGCAGTCAAATGAGGGCTACATGATCAACTAGTGGTGTTTCCTTAAATACTTGCTGGTCAATTATGACCATCCCTAGGGGCAAGTTAATTCCTGGCCTCTATAGAAAAAAATATAGTACCAGGGCAACACATGGTGCCCCTGAAACAGGTGTTTTTCACAATCATAAACCCTCTGTAAATGAGGGGCACGGGTTGACAGTGTCTCCAATGTGGCCTCCCAGGTTGCTGGCAAGCCTTGGGTACCCACTAAAGCTCAAATAATTGAACCCAGTCCTTGTTTGAAGGGACTTCCAAAAAATCACAAGAACTTCATGGCTCAGACATTGAATTGTGACTAGAGCTTGGTAGCAATCTAATAGATGCTATTTAAAAGGAGTGCCTGATATCCCTATCAGAAGCATGTCTTAAACCCCAAGGAGCACATACTAGGTGAAGGCTGCCTCCCTTTGCCAGATCCTCTAATTGGCAAAATCATCAGTTATAGAAATTCTAACTCAGAGGAGCGATTAGGTTAAAAGACCTCAAAGAGAGGAACACTTCTCTACATGAGCTATTTCTACAGGGGGGCTTTTCCATGCTAATTTTGGGGAGGGAAATGCATGTATAGAAAACAATCAATTTTCTACTATATATTCAGATGTGATAAAAACAAAAACAGAACAGTGAATTTTCCCAAAGGCCCTTACTCAAAGGATCACATTAGCTGCCCTGCTCCTCTCAGAAGCTCACCCAAATCCAATCAGTTGAGTTTTCGTATCCCTTCAACACATAGCCCGAAGGAGGAAAGTTACTTGAATATCTATATCCATTAGAACTATAAAGCTGCAGTTTCTTTCCTTCCTGAAGTTCCTTGGCATACTCAGATCAGTATAGTTTTTGTTCCACTTTGGAAACAAGAAGACTCTGATCTCATCTGATACTATCTGTCTCCTTAAAACTACTTAGGTTGGGGCTAGGTGCCCTGTCACTAAACAAGCTCTCTCACTTACCTTCAGATTTTAGTGATATAGCAGTGGCTTGTGGATCAATTAAAAATCTACATCAAATAGCAAAATCATCATGACTAAAAACCACCTATTCTAGTCTTACGGACCTTTTTAACAGCCACAGTCACATCACTTTTCTGCAAGGACCATGGATCTGTTTCTTTTTGATGGCTTGGGCTTGGCTTTCACGGCAGCAAAGATTTTTAGAGTCCACCTTAAGTTAATGAGCAGCTTGCTCCCTATTATCATAATGTCTCACGTTCTCACCTGGTTTCTTCATAAAGGCTAAGGGAATTATCTTGGATGGTGGTGGTGGTAGTTAAGCCACTAAGTCATGTTCGAATCTTATAACCCCATGGATTGTAGCCCGCCAGGCTCCTCTGTCCATGGGATTTCCCAGGCAAGGATACTGGAGTGAGTTGCCATTTCCTTCTCCAGGGGATCTTCCTGACCCAGGGATTGAACCCAGATCTCCTGCATTGCAAGCAGATTCTTTACCACCTGAGCCACCGAAGAAGCCAAGCAAGAATTCATCTAGAACTTTTTGGGGTGTCTCATTGTCCAGTGGGTCACCTTCATTAGTGCTGTAAATCTATTAATAATCTGTAGCAGTATGAACCTGAAAAATGGTCAGTGCTTCATCTATTGTTTACCATGTACGTCTCTCTTGAAAATCTCTCTTAGAGAGTCAAAGTATATTAGTCTCTAGCACCCATTATAAAAATACTCAGAGACCTTTCATTGTCATGTTTGAATATACTTTAAGTTTGGTAGGCTGCAAAAGGGTATAACCAAAGAAGAACCACCCAGTTCTACAAGGATTAAGTTGCAACCCACTGCAAGGGATGTCAATGCACTTTGAGAGGAAATTAGGATGATTATAGGATAAGGAACTCTGCTTTGGACAAGCAGCTCCCTTTGATAATTAGATGGATCTCTTAGGAAGAATTTTAATGAACCCAGATTCTTGCATCTTCCCATACACAGAAAAGTACTAAAATCATTAACTTGAGATATCTCTTCTTTGTGACTAGGAATAATCTTTATAGAGATGAATGCATGATTGCCTGTATTCCCTAGCCAAAAACCATATATAAACTGTCTTCTCCACTGCCTCTTCAGAGCAATTTCCTCAGAGCTCCTGAGAGACTGTCTCCCAGGGTTACGGTCCTCAATAAGCCCCTGAATAAAACTTAAACTCATAACTCTTATGTTGTGTGGTTTTCTTAAATCAACAAGGGATTCAGCCATAAAACGAACAAGTGTTGCCATTCTTCCTTAATAAGCATTACGTGTCCAGACCATTATCTCCCAAATAAATTTGGCCAAGTTGTAATGATTTACCTTGTTTTTGCCTATAGCAGACATTAATCCCCCTACCTTCACCTTCAGAGTATGTGTAAGGCTATACAAAACTGTTTTCTCAAAGGGAACAGAATTCTTTCCATCCAGAAAAAAAAATCTTAATTCTAGTTGTTTTAGAGGGTCAGACTTTAGACTGACAACTAGTTTGGCTCAGAAATCCTCCTCTCCTCTCCATGAAGAGGACAGTGTGCAACAACTCCAGCACCGTTGAGGAAGATCTCTTTACACCTATTTCCCAGTACTCTATCTGCAATCATCTTTCTGATTTCTCCTTATAAAAAGGCAATGAAGTAGAGGAACTTTTACTGCCTGGTTGGCCATACAGTCTGCTATTTGCTACAATTTCTGTAAACGTTCTTCAAATTTTGTTAATCAAACCTCATTCATCCTCTTTCAAAACTAAAATCTTTCCCACCTTCTCATCCTCATAGCCCGAACTGTCAAAAAAATTATGAAGGTTCTAAGATTTTACATTATTTACATATTTACAAGCTAACATGTCACCCTGCCACAGTTTCATGTATGATCACAAAAGCCATAAGACTTTGTCAAGGACAAAAGACTTCATTACTCACAGCTATGGCTATGTCCAGGTTAGCAGCATTTTCTTATGCCAGTTCTGAGCAGAGTTCCCATGGTGCAATAAAAAAGGGGCCAGGTGACATCTACACATGTGGTGGCACCCTGAACTTACAAACTTGATCATTTTGCAGTGAGTAGTAACCATGCCTGCCTTTAATTTCAAGGGGAGACACTATATTATTTAAGGTTGATCCCTATACCAGTATCCTTGAAAAGACAGTCTGCAGCAAAGAAAGTGACTTTGCTCTTAAGACACAGAAAAATACTAGAAATCCATGGAGAATTATCTCCCATCAAAGTGTGGGAATGAATATTCTCAACAAAATATGTTTCATTGGTGCCATTATTCCACACTGTTAAAAATACAGACCTGATTACATTTCTTACAGCCATTAACTACAAAATAAATGACCTAATTAAAAAAAATAATAGTTATATTTCTGTTAGAACAAGGTGCAGAGTAATACACTGGTAAATTATACTGTTATGGAATACACCTGTTTCCAATGTCCTGCCTTACTATTTCAGAGTGAATACACACTTTATTCTTACCACACTGTATCAACAATGTGGTAAGAATAAAGTACATTTTACCAACCACAGTTCTGCAAATGTCTTTTCCAGTACTATGTTTTGTACATACTATTCCTGTTGCTTTCAGTATTTCTGTGAACAAGGGTAAATTTGCATCCATGAAGCATTATCTAGAAAATCCTTCCTGGTGATGCTTATTTATAAGTCTTTATAGCTAAACATAAATCCATCATATCACTTAGAGCAATATATAATTGTCACTTTATATGTCTGTACTTCCTTTACTGAGTGTAGCGTTAGTCTCTCAGTCATGCTCAACTCTCTCTTTGCGAGCCCATGGCTCGCCAGGTTCTTCCATCCATGGAATTCTCCAAGCAGGAATACTGGAGTGGGTTGCCATTCCTTTCTCCATGGGATCTTCCCGACCCATGGATTGAACCCAGGTCTCCTGTATTGCAGGCAGATTCTTTACCATCTTAGCCACCAGGGAAGCCCACTTCCTTTACTACACCATCCATAAACACACACACACGCACACACACAATAAACTAGTAAATCCTGTTTAATCCAGCACATGACATAAAATCCAGTAGCTTCTCAACAGATTAAGTATTGATAGAGAGATGGTTGGATGCCTGAGATGTAGTGTGGCTTAATGAAGTCTGTGTCCTTGTCATCTCATGCCTTGGTTTAATGCAATAGTTTCTATCTCCTCTATTCTTTCATTTTTGTTTGGTTATTAAGAAATAGTTCATAGGTTTTCAAAATTTTAATTGGGATAGATATGTAACATAAAATTTACCATATTAGGCATTTTAAAATTGAGGTAAACACTTTCATAACATTATATAGTTTCATGTGTATCTTATATTTCAACCTCTGTATACACTACAGGGTGCTCACCACCAAAAACTTAGTTACCATCCATCTCCATGCTGTTGACCCCTTTTCCCCATTTCCTCATCCCCTTCTCCTCCGGTAACCACTACTCTGTTCTCTGTATCTAAGTGTATGTTTTTGTTTGTTTTTACATTTCACATATAACTGATATCATACAGTAAGCATGTTTCTCCATCTGACTTGTTTCACTTAACACAATATCTTCAATGTCCATTCATGCTGTTTCATATGGCAAGATTCCATTTTTTTATGGCTGATATATATGGTTTACATACAACATCTTAAGCCATTCATTCATAATAGAGCCCTTGGACTATTTCCTTACCTTGATTACTGTAAATAAAGCTGCACTGAATACAAGAGTGTGTATCTTTTTGAATTAGCATCTTCATACTATTTGAAAAATACCTAGAAGTGAAATAGCTGGGTCATTTGGTAATTCTATTTTTAATTATTTGAGGACTCTCCATACTGTCTTCCATAGTAGCTGTAGCAATTTACATTGTGCACCATCAGTGCACAAAGGTCACCTTTTTTCCACATTCTCACCAGCACTGTTTTTTCTTGCCTTTTTGATAAAAGCCATCCTAATGTGCATGAGGTGACAATTCATTGTGTGTGTACAGTTCAGTGGTATTAAGAACGTTCACACTGTTGAATCTTCAGAATGCATTTCATCTTGCAAAAACTGCACCTCTGTACCCAATAAACATCTCCCCATTTCCCCCTTTCCGTAGTTCTCAGTAGCATTATCCACAAAGCCAAAAGTAAGAAGCAACCCTGTATCCATCAACAGATGAATGGACAAGCAAAATGTGGCACATACATACAGTGGAATATTATTCAGCCTTAAAAAGGAAAAAAAAAATTCAGACATATTGATGAACCTTGAAGATATTATGCTAAGTGAAGTAAACCAGTCATAAAAAAGACATATACCATGTGACTGCACGCATATGAGGTACTTAGAGTAGCCAGATTGACAGTCAGGAAATATTATCTTATTTCTTTAATGAGCTCCACATACATTCATCAGATTAATGTATTTTAAACATCAGATGAATACCATTTCTCAATTCAAAAACTGTAACACCTTTTAATAAAATGATGAATTTATTATACAACTATTGACACAATGTTCAGAAACCTTTACAATATAATCTCAAATAGCTTTTAAAAATAATCTAAGATCACACCACACAATGCTCCAATATCAACAAAATACTTTCCCTTTGTATCCCCTTATTACCCTTTTCACAATATTGCATTCTTCTCCATTATTATTTCATTGCTACTCAAATTCAAAACCTTTTTTTATTTCCCCATTCAAGTGACATTATACTATTTTCAAAATATTATTAAATAAATTACCTGGATTGAACTATAGAATTATGTGGTTAAACAAAGTGGATTTATTTTAGATTTCAGTTCAGTTCAGCTGCTCAGTCGTGTCCGACTCTTTGAGACCCCATGAATCGCAGCACACCAGGCTTCCCTGTCCATCACCAACTCCCAGAGTATACTCAAACTCATGTTGACCATCCAGCCATCTCATCCTCTGTTGTCCCCTTATCCTCCTGTCCCCAATCCCTCCCAGCATCAAGGTCTTTTCCAGTGAGTCAACTCTTCACATGAGGTGGCCAAAGTATTGGAGTTTCAGCTTTAACATCAGTCCTTCCAATGAACACCCAGGACTGATCTCCTTTAGAATGGACTGGTTGGATCTCCTTGCAGAGTCCCTTGGACTCTCAACAGTCTTCTCCAACACCACAGTTCAAAAGCATCAATTCTTTGGCGTTCAGCTTTCTTCACAGTCCAACTCTCACATCCATACATGACTACTGGAAAAACAATAGCCTTGACTAGATGGACCTTTGTTAGCAAAGTAATGTCTCTGCTTTTCAATATGCTATCTAGGTTGGTCATAACTTTTCTTCCAAGGAGTAAGCGTCTTTTAATTTCATGGTTGCAATCACCATCTGCAGTGATTTTGGAGCCCAAAAAAATAAAGTCTGACACTGTTTCCACTATTTCCCCATCTATTTCCCATGAAGTGATGGGACCTGATGCCATGATCTTAGTTTTCTGAATGTTGAGCTTTAAGCCAACCTTTTTACTCTCCTCTTTCACCTTCATCAAGAGGCTTTTTATTTCCTCTTCACTTTCTGCCATAAGGGTGCTGCCATCTGAATATCTGAGGTTATTGATATTTCTTCTGGCAATCTTCCTCCAGCCCAGCGTTTCTCATGATGTACTCTGCATATAAGTTAAATAAGCAGGATGACAATATACAGCCTTGATGTACTCCTTTTCCTATTTGGAACCAGTTGGTTGTTTCATGTCCAGTTCTAACTGTTGCTTCCTGACCTGCATACAGATTTCTCAGGAGGCAGATTTAAGTACCCTTTAATTGGTAGAAGACTTTGAGCTCTCTAATGGCAAAAACCAGGTCCTCTATTGCTCCAAATCCAAGAAAGTATATGATAACTGAAAAGTATACATATTTACAGAGTTCAAAATGATTACCAACTAGTAATTGAACAAGATGTCCGCTTCCAGAGACCCATATGTATGGGTTAATAAAGCATTTTTAGATTTATTTTTGTAATTGATTTCTGTGTTTCCTCTTTAAGATATATGCTTGAGGGTGAAGTTTATTCATCAGTGTTCTAAATTAATTTAGTCACATTTGTTTTTTTCTAGGTCATCCATAATTAGTTTAGAGTAAATTGATACATGTAATCATCTTAGGATGGCTTTTCACACGGCTCTCATCAAAGAATTACCAGCAAGAAAATTATTTTACCATTTCATCTGTGATATGGGGCTTCCCTTGTAGCTCAGCTGGTAAAGAATCTGCTTGCCATGCAGGAGACCCCGTTCGATTCTTGGGTTAGGAAGACCCCCTGGAGAAGGGATAGGTTACCCACCTCAGTATTCTTGGGCTTCCCTGGTAGGCCATTAATTTGCCAACAAAAGTCTATCTAGTCAAAGCTACAGTTTTTCCAATAGTCACGTATGGATGTGAGAGTTGGACCATAAAAAAAGCTGAGTGCCAAAGAACTGAAGCTTTTCAACTGGGGTATTGGAGAAGACACTTGAGCGTCCCTTGGACTGCAAGGAGATCAAACCAGTCAATCCTAAAGGAAATCAATCCTGAATATTCACTGGAAGGACTGATGCTGAAGCTCCAATATTTGCCCAACTGATGCAAAGACCTGACTCATTGGAAAAGATCCTGATGCTGAGAAAGATTGAAGGCAGGAGGAGAAGGGCATGACAGAGGATGAGATGGTTGGATGGTATCACCGACTCGATGGACATGAGTTTGAGCAAGCTCCGGGAGTTGGTGATAAACATAGACACCTGGCATGCTGCAGTCCATGGGGTCGCAAAGAGTTGGCCATGACTGAGCTATTGAAGTGAACCAATCTGTGACATGACCCTAACCCTAACACTGGTTTTATTTCATGGTGCTATAACTTAACCAGATCTGTTCATCCATAATAAAAACAGGTTGAACCAGATGTTCTCTAAGGCCTCTTGTAACTTGGAATTATTCCCAATCATTATAATGATAATAAAAAAAATGACAGGTTTTTTTTTTTTTTTTGGCTAGAGTGCTTTTATATTAACCTCTTAACAGTTTCGTTCTTTGGCTAAGTACTAGTCTCATTATTTGTTTTCAATGTGTATAAACTTTCATTCATATTTTGAGTAATGAAGTTATATCACTATTTAAGATTAAATAAAACATGTACAAATCATGTGTTAAGCCACACTAATCATTTATAAACAATTTTTATTTATATATTAAACTATGGATTAAAGTATAATTAAGAAACAGAACCAAGGTTAATTTCTGAAGGGCATATTACCTCTATACTTTAAATTTTATAATTAAAAACAAAAGATAATATAGGAATTGCTTTCTGGAAGGATAATGGATATCTTGGAGCAGGGATATTTTAGGCAGAATAACTAGATTCATTTGCTCCCACTATCTCCTCCAAAAGTAGACAAGATGATCACACATCCTATAAAATGATATAGCTGTACCTTATAATATGCTAGAATTTCAAATTAAAATTTTACAGTTATTTATAGGCAAAGCCTGAGTTTATCTCCTACAATACCTTGTAGCTGACAATTCATCAAAATTTGTACTAGCTAAAACATATAGCTTTATAAGCTAAATTAAAAAATCTAAAAATTACTAAAGGAAAATGGTAAGTCATTTAAACCGATATGAATTTTGAGAAACAGATCATGGTTAAAATTAAATACTCCACCTCTTGCAATCTCACCTGCTTCAAAAAGAGAATGAAGTATACAATAAAATAAAAACAGCAGGAGTATTCTATTTGCAGAATCATTTGCAATAATGATTAAAATGCTGTATGCATAAGGTAAAGCTTTGAAATATCTTTCATACAAGAAAAAAGCCTGAAAAGCTTTTATCCTTTGAAAAGGGTCATTTAAAATGGGCCATATTAAAAGAAATGTATGTACTAAGAAAAGAAAATGCAGACTCTATGATTTTTATAAGCAAATTTCCCATAGAAGGCATATAAAACATTCTAAATTTTGAAAAATGTTCAAATTTACTCTTAAAGCTGAGTAATGCAGATGACCAAAAACATATGAAATATGTGAAATCATTTATTTTTTATTCAAAACCACGTACCCTCTGAGGCTTTAGCTGTGCAATGTGAAAACCACCTACCAACTATAGCTAATTTTCTAGAAATAAGTGAAAATTAACTTATGTTTTAGGGCTTTGAGATCTGGTTTTAGAAGTTCTAAAAGCTAACCTTAATTTTCCTATACCCTCAATTCCTCCATTTGGGAAGACTGACATCTTCATAGAAACTGCAGATGTTGGAAGGTCTACTTGGCATTGTGAAGAATGATGTAAGCACCTGGCATGCCAGGCAGAGCAGCCAAGACAACCTATAGGTGAATGTGGTGGCAGATGTCTATGCCAGATGGCTCTAATATTAACCAACATGTTTCTCTGCAATATAAATTACTTTTAGGGGGGATAAACAAAAACTAAACAAACCACAAATGTTTTGTGCTTTTTAGGTTAGGTTTTATAAATAATTCTCTTAGGTACAACAACTAAGATTCAGTTTAAAAAATTAACAACAACAAAAAACAATGCTGTCATGTTTCTTGAAGTTGCATCAAAAAACTGGAAAAGTTTTCATTATACAAATTATCCTCAAGTTTTTAGTATAGTCATATTAAGTTTAAAAGTGCTACTAAGAAGATTAAGCGGAGAAGGCAATGGCACCTCACTCCAGTACTCTTGCCTGGAAAATCCATAGACGGAGCAGCCTGGTAGGCTGCAGTCCATGGGTGTCCACAGAGTTGGACACAACTGATGCGACTTAGCAGCAGCAGCAGCAAGAAGATTAAGACAAAATATCTCTTTTGCCAATATCTCAAAGAAATAGCAACCAAAAATTTCTTCGGTAATTAACTTATACACACACACACACACATTTTCTAAAATACATGGGGTAGTTACTATAGTACAGTATAATATAATATAGTATTATATATACATAATGTTGGAGAAGGAAATGGCAACCCACTCCAGTGTTCTTACCTGGAAAATCCCATGGACAGAGAAGCCTGGTAAGCTACAGTCCATGGGGTCACAAAGAGTCAGACACGACTGAGCGACTTCACTTCATTTCACTTCTTGATACATAATGTAGAGATAACATATAATATATATGATATAGAGTATAATATATATATACACATTATGTCATATATATATATATATATATTATAGTACATGTATATGCTGCTGCTGCTAAGTCACTTCAGTCATGTCCCACTCTGTGCGACCCCATAGATGGCAGCCCACCAGGCTCCTCTGTCCACAGGATTCTCTAGACAAGAATACTGGAGTGGGTTGCCATTTCCTTCTATATATGTACATGTATATATAGTATAGTTTAGTATAATATATGACTTCCCAGATGGTGTAGTGGTAAAGAATCTGCCTGTCAATGCAGGAGGTACAAGAGACATGTTAGATCCCTAGGTTGGGAAGACTCCACTGGAGTAGAAAATGGTAACCCACTCCAGTATTTTTGTGTGGAAAACTCCATAGACAGAGGAGCCTGGTGGGCTACAGTTCATAGGGTGTCAAGTTATCAGACATGACTGAGCACACACACACACACACACACAGTATAACACTGTATAGTATAATATATGGGGTAGTTATTATAGTCACAGAAAATTTCTAAATTTTAAAATATATTATTTGCCCAACCATTATTTAATGTAACATTTTAATGGTTCTGTTCTCCCATGTTACCAGATTAAGTGCTTTCAAAGACACTTTGGAGTCTAGCTGTATATGAAATCCCATGTTCTAAAACAAATCTTTCTCTTAACATGATAATAATGAATGTGCAAATTACTCAAATTTATCATCAAGTTATCAGGAAATTCTCCCTGGTGGCTCAGATGGTAAAGAATCTGCTTACAATGCAGGAGACTTGGGTTCAATCCGTGGGTCAAGAAGATCCCCTGGAGAAGGAAATAGATACCCACTCCAGTATTCTTGCATAGAAAATTCCATGGACAGAGAAGCCTGGCAGATTATAGTACACATGGTTGTAAAGAGTCAGACACGATTCAGCAACTAACACTTCATGGTTATATATATATACAGTATATATGTATATATACTATATATATATAGTAAAATGAATATCATAGGTTAAAATTATCTATCATATATTTACAGTTGAAATTGGTGGCTTTGAAATAACATCTAAAGGCAAAGTAGGAGATAGCTGTTTAGATATATATTATAAGCATATTACACTGTTCCTTCCCCACATGAATCACTCTTTTGTAAGTACAGAGCACCTTAAATTACAGAATAAGAGATCCAGAGTTCCCTGTTATAGACAAAATGAAACCTAAGACTTTCAGTGTTATCAGTTATCACAAATGCAATGCTATAACACCGGAGACAGACTTTCCCAACTTAAAGAGTTTTGCTTACAACTGGTATTTTTTGCCTACCACTGGGGGCTAAGACGGAGAAGGCAATGGCACCCCACTCCAGTACTCTTGTCTGGAAAATCCCATGGATGGAGGAGCCTGGTAAGCTGCAGTCCATGGGGTCGTTAAGAGTTGGATGCGACTGAGCGACTTCCCTTTCACTTATCACTTTCATGCACTGGAGAAGGAAATGGCAACCCACTCCAGTGCTCTTGCCTGGAAAATCCCAGGGACGGGGGAGCCTGTTGGGCTGCCGTCTATGGGGTCACACAGAGTCGGACACAACTGAAGTGACTTAGCAGCAGCAACAGGGGGCTAAGATGTTAGAGAATTCCATAGACACAGGAGCCTGGTGGGCTGGAATTCTGGAATACTAGAGTGGGCAGCTGTTACTTTCTCCAGTGGATCTTTCCAACCCAGGAATCGAACCAGGCAGATTCTTTACCAGCTGAGCTACCAGAGAGGCCAACACTTAACATAATATGCAACAATGATGAACTGAAAGCTTTTCCTCTATGATGTGGAACAAAACAAGATTGGCTCTTCTCACCATTTCTATTCAACATAGAATCAGAAGTCCTAGTCAGAGCATTACACAAGAAAAACAAATAAAAGGCATCCAAATTGGAGAGGAAGTAGGAAAACTGTCTCTGTTTGCAGATATTTACAGAAAGCCCTAAGGACTTTACAAAAAAAAAAAAAACCCCGTTAAACTAATAAACAGATTCTTAAAAGTGCAGAATGTAAAACGTCAGTTGCATTTATCTACAGTAACAACAAACCGTTTAAAACAGAAAGAAGATAATCCCATTTATAATATAATCAAAATAATAAATACTTAGAAGTAAATTTAACCAAGGAGATGAAAGGTCTCTAAACTGAAATCCATAAAACACTGATGAATACGCTGTCTAGGTTGGTCATAACTTTCCTTCCAAGGAGTAAGCGTCTTTTAATTTCATGGCTGCAGTCACCATCTGCAGTGATTTTGGAGCCCAAAAAAATAAAGTCTGACACTGTTTCCACTATTTCCCCATCTATTTCCCATGAAGTGATGGGACCTGATGCCATGTTGAGCTTTAAGCCAGCTTTTTCACTCTCCTCTTTCACTTTCATCAAGAGGCTTTTGAGTTCCTCTTCACTTTCTGCCATAAGGGTGCTGTCATCTGCATATCTGAGGTTATTGAGATTTCTCCCGGCAATCTTGATTCCAGCTTGTGTTTCTTCCAGTCCAGCGTTTCTCATAATGTACTCTGCATATATGTTAAATAAGCAGGGTGACAATATACTGCCTTGATGTACTCCTTTTCCTATTTGGAACCAGTCTGTTGTCCATGTCCAGTTCTAACTGTTGCTTCCTGACCTGCATACAAATTTCTCAAGAGGCAGGTCAGGTGGTCTGGTATTCCCATCTCTTTCAGAATTTTCCACAGTCTATTGTGATCCACACAGCCAAAGGCTTTGGCATAGTCAATAAAGCAGAAATAGATGTTTTTCTGGAACTCTCTTGCTTTTTCCATGATCCAGCAGATGTTGGCAATTTGATCTCTGGTTCCTCTGCCTTTTATAAAACCAGCTTGAACATTTGGAAGTTCACGGTTCACATATTGCTGAAGCCTGGCTTGGTGAATTTTGAGCATCACTTTAGTAGCATGTGAGATGAGTGCAATTGTGTGGTAGTTTGAGCATTCTTTGGCATTGCCTTTCTTTGGGACTGGAATAAAAACTGACCTTTTCTAGTCCTGTGGCCACTGCTGAGTTTTCCAAATTTGTTGGCATATTGAGTGCAGCACTTTCACAGCATCATCTTTCAGGATTTGGAATAGCTCAACTGGAATTCCATCACCTCCACTAGCTTTGTTCATAGTGATGCTTTCTAAGGCCCACTTGACTTCACATTCCAGGATGTCTGGCTTTAGGTCAGTGATCACACCATCGTGATTATCTGGGTCGTGAAGCTCTTTTTTGTACAGTTCTTCTGTGTATTCTTGCCACCTCTTCTTAATATCTTCTGCTTCTGTTAGGTCCATACCATTTCTGTCCTTTACTGAGCCCATCTTTGCATGAAATGTTCCCTTGGTATCTTTAATTTTCTTGAAGAGATCTCTAGTCTTTCCCATTCGGGTTTTTTCCTCTATTTCTTTGCATTTATCACTGAGGAAGGCTTTCTTATCTCTTCTTGGTATTCTTTGGAACTCTGCATTCAGATGCTTATATCTTTCCTTTTCTCCTTTGCTTTTCTCTTCTCTTCTTTTCACAGCTATTTGTAAGCCTCCCAAGACAGCCATTTTGCTTTTTTGCATTAAGGAAGTACAAACCTGGAAGCATTACATTTCCTGATTTCAGATGATATAACAAAGCTATCATAAGCAAAACAGTATGATACTGGCATAATAAAAGCATGTATTAAATCTGGTAATGTATGATTTTTTAGTTTTTTCTGGTCTTTAGAAATTCATATAGTTCATACTGTTATTTTTAAATTTTATCAAATTTAAATAGTATGTAATGAATTCTAAATATGCAAGATGAAAAAAACAGTGTATCTATATTCTTTTTGGATTCTTCCCTCTACCTCATAATTTTGAATTTGTATTTATTTTTATCATTATTACTATTATTATTGGTACAGTGTCCAGACTTATAATATTTACTTTCTGTATTACCCTCTAACAAATAAAGTCTTGTCAACCAAAAGGAGGGATAAAATTTTGCTTTAAAATAAACACAAATAAAGAAATGGACTAGTTTTAAACATATACAAAAGGGAACACACATATATTTTAAGGTAGCCCATTCTCCTTTTTTGAAAAGCAAAATCATCTTATTCATTCATATCCTGGTTGGCAGGATTTCATTTATTTTTGCTTTTCTCAAAGTGATCATGAATGTCATCTTGTCTTAGTCTCTATTAGGATGAGCACTTTGATTGCCTCTATTTCAATGACAACTAATATGTGTGTAAACTCCTAAATAATAAATACATTTTGTCCCTCAGAACTTTGTATGTATTAATTTACTATCTTATGGCACTGGGTGTTCTTCTGTAGAGACCTTATGACCATTAGAAGTGTTTCCTCTTTGAAAAAGATTTGAGATTAATGGCTGAAAACCTGTAGAAGTCTTTCTTTATTCTTAAATTTCAGAAAGCTTATAGGTAATCCTTGTTAAGCAATTTGTATCAAATTTTCTGAAATACTGTACAATCTTTTAATCCAAACTGATTTTTCCCCGATTTCTGTAGTTTTCTATGATAGTAATTATCTGAGAACTTTTTTTTTCTGTTCAAATTCGTTCACTGCTTTACTTCATGGAATCCATCATGTTCATTTCACATGCTCTTATTGGGCACTGAGTTTGTCCTTTCTAAGTTTTAATTTTAGATACTGACATATCCCTTTTAGTTCAATAGCCTTCAATTGGACTGTAATCTGAAACTTTTCATCTCTGTCATCAACTCAGTTTTCAGACATGCTTTTCATATTCATTGTTATGTTTAAAAAATTAATCCTGCCAATATCTTGCTGGTTTTTACTTCATTTTATATTCTTAGCTCTATAAATTCTATTTTTCTGTTTATTTTTTTATCTTGATGTCTTATTTTTAAATTAATTTCTCCTTTGCATTTCTCTTTCAGTCCTTCTTTCCTTAGGCTTTCCTAAAGATGAAATATGATTAGCTAAATCTTAATAAGCACTGGCAATCTGCCAGATACTAGTATTCATATAATAATATGTTTAATTTTCCCACAAAAAGAATCCTAAAGGAAAATGCTAGTGTTATCTTTGTATTAGACATAGCAAAACTAAAAAAAAAAAAATTAATTAATTAATTAAATAAACATTAAGTTACTTGCCTAAGATCCCAATGGGTCTGGCATTCAACCCCATATCCAGATTAGGAAGACTGAGCATTTATTCACTAAACTAAAATGCATGTTATTTCTGTGAAATATTTTTCCTGCTTATGTTTCTGTTCTTGTTGTTCCTGTTGTCCAAAATGAAACAGTTACCCTTCTTCCAGAATGCATTTTGGATGTTTGTCTGTTTATCCTATTATTTGTTCCTTTCTTTCTCTTTTTCTTTTTTTTTTTTTTACTTTACAATATTGTATTGGTTTTGCCATACATCAACATGCATCCACCACGGGTGTACACGAGTTCCCCATCCTGATTTATCTTTCTGATTTTGTAATAGTAGATAACTACCATTTTCTCATTTACTTTTATATCTCATTCTTCTTTTAAAGTCACCAATTCTATCAATTTCATACAATTGTTCCAAAACATGGTACATAAATTTTCATTCCTTCCTATAATAATCGCCTTCCCTTCTGGAAGAACTTCATTTTAAAGATACAGCATGCCATGGTGCATAGACAGGTTAAGAGAATGTTTGATTTGTTTTGATTTTGATGACATCTATTCTTTTCTTTGAATTGTGTTGTAAGGGAATTCTGTGATCTCTCTTCATTCAGTCATCTTAGAACAAAAGATTTTTAGTTGTCTATATGTGTTTGGTTTCTAAGAATATCTGCTTTTGGTTCAGTTAGTTAAATTGTTACATATAAAATTTATGAATAAGCCTGGATTGTGTCATTGATATTTACTTTGCACTGGCACAATAAACACCTATGTAATTAAACTCTTACCGTAAATGCATTGTTTAAAATACACAATGTTATCAATCCCAAAGTGATTAAAATACTGACATCTTTATCTTTAGTT
The DNA here is from genome assembly GCF_003369695.1 of Bos indicus x Bos taurus. Lineage (NCBI taxonomy): Eukaryota > Metazoa > Chordata > Mammalia > Artiodactyla > Bovidae > Bos > Bos indicus x Bos taurus. Next base: position 37,711 of record NW_020867102.1, read on the forward strand.
ATAAAGGATCCTGAATAGAAAGTAGTCTTTTTATTTGGAAAGAGTTGTAATTTTATAAAAGAAATGGCTAATGATATATAACAATAACACCATGAATATAATATCATGGTAGATATTCTATTGTCATTATTTAAAATCACACAAATGATTCATAGCCAGTTACCATGGCTATGAATACTGAACAGTTTTATGAATCCTGGTACCAAGATTTACGAGAAGGCGATGGCCCCACTCCAATACTCTTGCCTGGAAACCCAATGGATGGAGGAGCCTGGTAGGCTGCAGTCCACGGGGTCAGACAGGACTGAGCAACTTCACTTTCACTTTTCACTTTCATGCATTGGAGAAGAAAATGGCAACCCACTCCAGTGTTCTTGCCTGGAGAATCCCAGGGACGGGGGAGCCTGGTGGGCTGCTGTCTATGGGGTTGCACAGAGTTGGACATGACTGAAGCGACTTAGCAGCAGCATCAGCAGCAACCAAGATTTAAATCATTCCTCGATTATGTCTTTATAGAAATATTGAGCTTTATGATTTTTGGGTTTTGAAAGTTAATTTTTGGCCAAAACTACTAAGAAAAAATAGATTAAAATACTTCAGAATTCAAGAAACTATTATTCTATAGACTATTAATTTCATAACAATATGCTAAAAGGAGAACTAATGTATAGACAATCTCACAAGTATAACTGATGATATCAAGGCCTATGCACATTGTAGGAATATCTAAATATGTATTTAAACAATTAAAAACAATCACAAATTCTTTCTAAGTCTGCACATTGACTAATTCAAGTAGAAATTAAGAGATAAATGGAAGAAAATTATGAGATATATATATATGTATATAGATACTATATACATACATGCATACATACACACATACATATATAACAGTGGTCCACAACATTTCTGGCACCAGGGACTGGTTTCATGGAAGACAATTTTCCCACGAACAATGGCAGGCGTGGTGGTTTGGGGATGAATCAAGTGCATTACATTTATTGTGCTCTTTATTTCTAATCTAATGCTGCCACTGATCTGACAGGAGGTATCGATCTCCACCCCACAGGTTGGGAGCCCTGCCTGTTATGATATACAGGACACACACTCCCACACATCCTCCTTTCCTCAGAGCCAGCCTACTGGACTCACTTGTGATCTGCAGACTAAGGGCTGTATCTGATGAGCTGGATATGCAGAAAAATCTTACCCCTGCTCTATTTGTCTAAGAAAGTTTAGATGTAACTAGAAAAAACCTAAATTTGGGGGACTAGAGGGAAAAACAATCTACATGCTCATAGCTTTTAATCCAAATTATTTTAATTGTGTTCCAATTTTACCATCATTTTAACAACAAGTCTTCTTTACTGATAACCTTGTTTATTTCCCCATTTTTTCCCTTCTCTAGCCTATTTTTCAATTTCTACCCTTCAAGAAACTGTGATTTTTTGCTTTATTTCTCATGAAAATTTAAAAAAAAGAGAGAGAGAATTCATGGAACAAGATCCATGTGAACATTTTAAGCTTACTATGTAAGTTCTGTATGTTTGAACTGATTCTCAATAAAAGCTTGACTTTAAAAGTTATTCTCCATATCTTTTATTTTCACCAATTTATAAATCAAATATCTGGTTCTTTTTATATTTTCATTTTCTTCCATCTTCTAATACCAGAACAAAATCTATTTTAGTGGTTCTCACCTTTCATCTGGTAATGCATACAATTTTCAAATTTCTCTCACTAAAGACAGCAAAATTCAATTTCTGATAATAAATAGGATTAGTGAAGCATGTGAGTAGAGGGAGATATAGGATTACTTGAATCTGGACGAAAGAAGCTCATAATTTGGAAGGGCTCGTATTTTCTATTCTCCACACCATCCTTCCATCCCCAGGAGTCAATTTAATTGTCTATTAAAAGGTAAAAATTGTAGGTGCCATGCTGAAATTACTTTTGGTTTGGGTATAAAACTCATTTTTTCCCCCCCATGTTACAGGAGAAAAAAGACTTTATAAATGCAATTTACTAAAACAAGATCATTTCCTATTTTTTCTTTCACTTGCTTTTACCTTTTTTTAAAAAAGGTAACAAATCAAACGTATACTTAAGCAGTGTTTTCAAGAGATACTATAATAGTATAAACATGACATGACCATCAAAATTATTTTGGATCAAAAATAGTATCCCATCTCTTTGTAGTGTAAACATATTTTCAGAAGAGAATTCTATAGTCTAGCTGGTAACTTTAGACCACTATAGAACAACTCTACTGTAATAGTAGTTGGGAAAAACAAACTAGAAA